>NC_068366.1:72388035-72520535 GCF_020536995.1 Dreissena polymorpha
AACAGCCTAGTTCGGCGTCTGTTATAGAAGTAAAAACCCGTTTCTAAAATGGGACCCAGCAATACTTCTTATAGGACCCAACAATATTTCTTATATGGTACCTGACATTATTTCTTACAATGCTTATTATACATGGGACCCAACAATGTTTCGTATATGGGACCCAACAATACTTCTAATATAGGACCCAACAATATTTCTTATAATACTTCTTATATGGGGACTCAACAGTATTTCTTATATGGGACCCAACAATATTACTTATATGAGACCCGAAAATTAGTGTAAACATGTTTATTTCTTATATGGGACCCTACGATGTTTATTATATTGTAAGAGGCCCAACAATTCTTATTACATGTATTTAGGCAGAAATATTGCAATAATAAAGCTTCAAACAAGGATACATCGTAAACAACCTAATAAATAATATTCTGCCCATTGGGAATTGGCAAAAATGACTTCGCAAACTGGAAATCTGAAATGGAATTCTGCAATCTGGTACAAAGATGGCGAAGATCACAGCTTAATTGCTTTATTCGTCCATTTAACAGATTTTAATGGCATAGAGGTTTAAACGACTTTCGACAGCTCATTGGTGTTAATCTGTTGTGTAATGTCAATAAAGGTGTGAAAAACTCGCAAGTCATGTTTATAACATGTATTCCCTATCAGAGCAGTATGTGTAAGAAAAATAAATGAAATAATCCAGGCAATTTTGTTCATGCTTATGCAGTGCAACTGTTAACAGATATTCACTTTCATTTTAAACCCATTATCAGAAAGTACCACTCAAAATGTGCAGCTCCATGAAAAACACATACATGCCAAATATGAAGTAGCTTTCTTCAATATAGCAAAAGTGATTGCAAATGTTAAAGTTGGCAGAAACAGACCACGGGGAAAATCCATATGTCCCCCCCACTATAGTGAATGGGAACATAAAAATAAAATGGGCTGGGTGGTGGTGGGGGGGGGGGGGGGGGGTATAGTGTAAGGGGTGGTGGTCATTTATAAGGTGGGGGGAGTCTATTGTGGTATGTCAGTTAAGAGTTGTTTTTGTCAAATTATCAGTCAAATCTAATCATAAATAAAAGAAGTTATGGCATTTTAGCAAAATTAATAATTTGACCTTGAGAGTCAAGGTCATTCAAAGGTCAAGGTAAAATTCAACTTGCCAGGTACAGTACCCTCATGATAGCATGAAAGTATTTGAAGTTTAGAATCAATAACCTTGATACTTTAGAAGTAAATGGATCTAAACACAAAATTCACATAACCAATCTTCAATTTTCTAAGTATAAAGGGCCCATAATTCCGTCAGAATGCCAGTCAGAGTTGCATGACTTTGCCTGCACAGTCCCCTTATGATAGTTAATAAGTGTTGCAAGTATGAAGCAATCGCTTTGATACTTACGGAATAATAAAGTGGACCTAAACAAAAACTTAACCAAATTTTCAATGTTTCTAAGTATAAAAAGGGCACATATTCTGTCAAAATGCACGCCAGCAGAGGTTATCTAACTTTGCCTGCCCAGCTCCCCTCTTGATAGTTAGTAAGTGTACCAAGTTTGAATGCAAAAGCATTGATACTTAATGAGTAATGTGGACCTAAATCAGGGGGTTTTCAGCACTGTCTGCGCCTCCGGAAAACGGAGAGGCACTTCCCCAAGCAAACGGACCCGGATCCCAAACCCAAAATATTAAAACAAGTCCCAACTTCCAAAAAAAAAATTTTTTTTTTTTCTTTTAAAGAATGAAGTGTCTTATAACTTGTGTGACTAACCAGTGTTTGTTTTGGTAAAAAATATCTGCTATAATGGTTTTGACTGTTCAGTTCTTATCTCAGAGTGTAACTGTAACTAATAAACAAAAAAATTGCCGTACTGACTAAACGTTGAACACGCCCAAATATTGCATCTGTTTATATAAAGAAGACAAAATAACAAATAAAAACAAATTTATTGTTAAACTACTGAATTATTTAAGCATGATATATTCACTATTTTTTCCCAAATGAGCTGTTTAATCGAAGCAAAATTTCCCAAATGGCCAATTGTGTCGATAAAAAATTCCCAATTTGGTCAGACTCCTTTTCCAAAATAGACAGAAAACCCCCTGTAAATGCAAAACTTAATCGGACGCCTACGCCAAGGTGATGACAATAGCTCATAATTTTTTTCAAAAAATAGATGAGCTAAAAATGAAAAGATGCAAACTAACATGAAAATTAAATCTTAACAAGCAGGCCTGTAATGATACCTTTGAATTGATTTTGCCAGTCACTGGATAATTCAAGTATCATATACATGTTTGCCCTAGGTGGCAGACCATTTAAAGACGGTATAATACGATCTGTCAAACTATTTATTAATTAATATAAAATGTGCAAAAAACTTATTATAATATATTTCAAAATAAACTAAAATACAAGTAAAGAAGAACATTTTCGGAAATTGCGAAATAAGCAGAATATTAAATTGAAATCGAAAAAGCCTGTACAGCGAATTCGCCAGCATGTATATCATGCATGTAAGATGTGAATCTAAATTTAGTTTAACGGTTCATTTTAAATTCCTGCAGCGATATTGATTCATACGACACACGAACACTTACTTAAAAGACGAATGCATCGGTTATTGTAGGAAAATATGTACGAATTATCTTCGTCACAATCAGCTTGGTGCGCAAGTTTTGCCATTTGCTGCCATTTTATGAAATTCGTCTTAAATGTATCATTTTTCTTGCATATTGCGTGTTATATAGCATATTTGTTTCAATATATTACAATTAACGCATTAAAAATCGAATATACCCGCTTAAAGTTATGTTGCTTTTTTCCTAAGAGATGTACATGAATATGTGTGCCAACTATCATTTGCAATACTTTTGACAGTATTGAATTATCATAACTATTTATCAGCCTTGAAAAAACTGACAACCATGATGCGAAGTTGGCCATATAAAAACTTATTTTCTTTGAACGTTCTGCTAAATTGTCTTTTCACAAGATTGGCTTACTCAATAATTAGACAATTAAACAAGAATATTTACCTACTTACTTCCCAATATTACCATTCAAAGTATCATTACATCCATTAAAAAACTGTGAACTAAACATACCATTGGCTTTCTTTTCCTACAAATTATTGCAAAAGTAACTTAATATTGATTTTATAAAAGGTACCAGATAACACAAGACTAACAAAAGGTCCAACAAGATGTGTTTGTGAAAACACAATGTCCCCCTATATGACGTTTGACCTTGAAGGATGACCTTGACCCTTCACCACTCAAAATGTGCAGCTTCATGAGATACACATGCATGCCAAATATGAAGTTGCTATCTTCAATATAGCAAAAGTTATTGCAAAATGTTAAAGTTGGCGCAAAACCAACCAGCAGACCAACCAACCAACCAACAGACCAACAGACAGGGCAAAAACAATATGTCCCCCACTACTATAGTGGGGGACATAAAAAGCCCAATATTGCTCAACAGCTATAATAAAGATTGCTGAACTCTTATTGATTTGTGGGGTTGATTAACTTGGAACATAAGATGAATCTGATAGCTCATTAATTTTTGTAAAAGATGTGATCTCCAAGGAAGGAGCAAATTTTAACCAAAGGGGCATTATTTAAACAATCCTGATAGTGGACCAATTAGAGACGCTAGATACCAAATACAAATGTATAAATGCTCTTTCCTTTTTGTTACAGGGAAAAAATAAGAATGTGGCGTCTCATCAGGATCCAAACTGTTTGCTATTCTAATAATATTCTATGAAAAAAACTCGAAGAAAATGCTAATTTTTGAAATTCAGCAGATGAATTAGAGCAGGAGACACATTTCCCAGCATGCAAAGGGTTAACAGCTGTTTTTGAGGATACAATTATGTTAGCGAAAAGCCATAAGCTGTTTGATGACAAAAGTTATGTTAGTAGTTTGACATCCATTCATGTGTGCTTCTTCATGATAATGGCATCATCTATTTATTAAATATGATGTATATGATATAACTAACCTTCCATGGTAGATCAGACACACTATAGTCATAAAGAAGCTCCTCTCCTGTCTGAATGTCTCTTTGAGCAAATAAGCATAGGTATGGTTTTTGTGTGTTCATTTTCAGCACAAAATAATTGTAGATGTCACTATCTATTAATGTAGGAAAGTCCATTAAGTCACTACTCAAAAATACGTAATAGCCAATATGGCGGCGCCCTTATTATCGATTCTGGGATTGTCTATATTGCGGAGGATACTGGCAGTGGTCAATGTATAGTGATTGAGCATGCCTGTATTTACGTCATCGTCCAAGATGGTGGCAAGCAGAAAAGAAATTACGATGAACGGCAAAATGATAAATAACATTCGAATTAACAACGGATACCATATGGTTATAAGGAAATAATTTAATGGGTGTGTCAATTAACCCTCAAGACTAATTTTGAGATTAAAACAACACATATTTAGTAGAAATCTGCACAGTGAATGTGTGTCACTGAAACCAGTGTTAGAAAATTGCAGTTCAGTCTACTAGCAATACATTTTAATTATATGGGTCTCAACATTAGTCATTAAGTGTAAACATGTCTACTTCTAATAAAGGGCCAGGCCCAACAATTTTCATTACTTATATGGATACCTAAAGTGTTAATTATACATTTAATGTTAATTAAATTATAAGGGACCCTAGAAAGTCAACTTGTATCTTTTATGTTGGACCCCAACGATGCTTTTTACGTATATGGGACCCAACAATGTTTCTTATATGAGATCAAACAATATTTCTTACAATACTTTTTATATATGGGACCCAACAATGTTTCTTATATGGGACCCAACAATACTTCTTATATAGGACCCAACAATATTTCTTATATAATATGGTACCTGACAATATTTCTTGCAAAATTTCTTAAATATGGGACCCAACAATGTTTCTTATACGGGACCCAACAATACTTCTTATATAGGACCCAGCAATATTTCTTATATGGTACCTGACAATATACCTTATATGGGACCCCACAATATTACTTATATGGGACCCAACAGTATTTCATATATGAGACTCAACAATATGACTTATATGAAATCTGAAAATTAGTGTCAACATGTTTATTTCTTATATGGGACCCTACAATTTTTATAACTGATAAGAGGCCCAACAATGTTTATAACATGTATTTTGGCAGAGGAAGAAGTATTGCAATATTGCAATATCATCTGTTTACCACCACTGTTTCCCTTTGAAAGAAAGGAAGTATCTGAAGAGAAGGGGAATGGGAAGCTTGGTATTAGTTTATAGCCGTGTGGATACATAATTATGGCTGAATGTTACTGCTTCTGTTACTGATTATCATAAAAGCTTTAAAGCAACAATCAATATTCCATTAAAAATTTCCTCTGTATTTTGGCAAAGAAATATTAATCTTAGTCTTTTACAGATGACACAGAGGGAAAGTTTTGAAAAAAAATCGGTTAAAAAATAATACAATATAAAGAAGTGAAACTCCAGCTGCTGGAGCAGTATTGAATTTTCATTAAAAACAATTAGTAGGTCCTTTATTTAAGGCAAGTGACCGATTGCCCAAACAGTACAAAACAGCACAATACAGCACAATACAAACCAACATAAACACAAAATATGAATAAAGCTGGGGTCACCGCCTTGGAACGGTCAATGCAAAGCATTGGGGGTTTAAACCTGGTTATAGAGCGCTCAACCTCACACTTGGCCCAGCAATATTCATAATACATTTAAGTGTAAATAAAATTTTAACGTCATAGCATTGTTACTCAAGTTAAACAATAATAAAAGGGAATTAAAACGCATTCAATTTAATTGCTATTTAATTACTCAATTGCATTGAAGATACAAGAGTAACAGAATTACAACTTTTTGACGAACAATCAAATAAAACTATTAACAATTGTCAACTACATTCCTTCTTTATAGAAAAGATTTGAGAATACAGAATCATAGAGTTAATATCTCAGATAATCATCGCGCAAATACAGGAAGAAGCAGCAATAATGGGTGTAAAAATTCCATATTACATAGCTTGGTTGTTTATGTGACTGCTAAACAAATTACAAGGCATTTTTCCTGAACAATTCCAGGGAACAGTTAAGCATTTGAAACTTGAAATGTTTTATTTTATTCATAAACCCATGTGGGACAGACAGACACAGTGATTGCAGTATAGCTCCAATCACTTGTGGTAGGGGAAAGCCATATAAAAAGCTACAGCTTTTAAGTGGAGCAAATAATGGTTATTACATGTAATTAACCTTCGGTTTATGACAATTTATTGCAATTTTTCCCCAAAAGTGCCCGTCACATGGTATTTTCCCCTTTTGAAAGGTAAGGCCGTATCCCAGAGTCAATTGTTTGTTTGCTTAAAGGATTTGATGCCCATTTTATTTGTTCAAACATATAAAGGCAAAAACATGTAGTGCCAGCTGAAATTGAAATTAACAAACAAGATTAAATGACTTAAGGTCAAGGCTACAAAGAGGAATCTTAAATGATGCACAGTACCAACTCCAGGGATTTTCTTAACTCTTTCAGTGCTGGAACCGAATTTTGAAGGCCTTTGCAAACAGTTTGGATCCAGATGAGACGCCACAGAATGTGGCGTCTCATCAGGATCCAAACTGTTTGCTATTCTTATAGTATTCTTTGAAAAAATTCAAAGAAAACGCTAATTTGAGAAATTCAGCAGACAACATTTTAGCAGACGACAAATTTCCCAGCATGCAAAGGTTTAAGAACTTGACTTCCACTTGCACAGATCCTAGGCCCAAGCGTTCTTGAGTTATCATCCGGAAACCACCTGGTGGACGGACCGACAGACCGACATGTGCAAAGCAATATACCCCCTCTTCTTTGAAGGGGGGCATAAAAATCAGTTACTTGTTTTATTTCTGCATAAACAAACTGTTGAGTGAAACATCTATCAGACATGAAAATCATGCAAGATTAATACATGGCTCTATATCTAACATAAATGATATTTAAATTTTCATAATATTTAATGATTAATCAAATAACTGTAGAGAATGAAATTTTGAAAGGCCTTATTACTCACTTAATGTCATAAAGACTAGTCACTTTAGGGAGAAGTTCTGCAAAATCTCAAACAGAAGAAGGAATAACGTTGGTCCAGTTCTTTAAGATTAATATTAAATTGTGTTTTGGAAACAGTCAATCTTTAGAAAATTGAAAACAGTTTAGACAAATGATCGTTGTTGGCAATGTTATTGAAACGACCATACTATTGACTGCTAGCCGCTGACAATCGAACTGGACGGGGCTTTATAATCAATAATCGAGGTGACTGCCAACAGCTGTTGTGTTGGAATGTATTTGAAACTCTGACCTTTGGGCAAAAGAATTTGGTTGAATTTAGATTGATCAGGTTTAATGCCTTCTTGAACCCAAATTAAGGTCATTTTGCAAGTGGTCAGGACATGAACCAGCTTTCCTACTTCTTGTGACCAGTATTAGCCAACCACAAGTGACCCACTTCTTCCCAACTTGATTCAGAGGTTGGGGAAGAATGACCTACAAATACAATGTTACAATGTTCGGGAACCAATCTCTATGAAGAAACTTTATCCTACCCCCAGATTCAAACCTAAAAATTGACAGTCTGGCGCTCTATCAACTGAGCCATCAACTCAGCTAGCTGGGCAGGCCCAAAACATTTTGGATTAAAAAAATCAATGCACAGAAAGCAGAAAGCATACTTCATTTTTAGCATATGATCATATAACCGGACATTACCTAACTTTTGGTTCCTAAACATCAGTAAATTACAGACTGCGCATTGCGATAAATAGTTGATATTTTAGATGATATTTAATATATAGCATCTTCAAGGTCTGTTCTTTAAAACGCACTGATTGAGTCGTAATGGGAAAGACTCTTTGTCAAACATTTCGGTATGTTTTGCTGACATTTATATACAATTTTGTTGATTTCTGTCTCGTTTCCAAATCGAGGTTAAACATTGTTCGCGGCCACATGCTAGTATAACTATGTTGGCAAGCAAGAAGTTTAAGCATTAATTTTAAGGCCATTTAGTAGTCCTGCCTGCAAAAGTCCATTTCAGTTTTGATTCGTGTTTAAAGATTTTGCAGCACCTTAAATGAAATAAAGAATAAGGACAATAACAGATCAAGCGTGATAATATGCGTATTGCTAATATATTATATTAAAATATATGAAAATCTTGTTGATTCTTACAATAAATGACATCAATCTTATAGTTTTATTTATGATCCATGTTTAATATCGATGATTATATATGATTCAAATAATTTCATGGTTTTTAACACGCCCATATCTTTCTGATCTATTTAGGATTTTCATCAGATATTTCACACAAGAATACAAGATCACATATAGAAAACAATCAATAACAATAACAAAAACATGAATATTATTTATAACTGGCAATATAACTTGGTCCTTGTAAACAACAAAGTTCATGTTTCGACAGTTTAAATAATATGTTAAATGCCCCCCTCCTTGAGTGGTTTTGATCATGTGATCCGTTATAGCTACAACTGATCCGTTAATGCATGAATTCTGCGGCGAAAAAAAGGTAACACAAATACATTTTGGATTTGACAAGGCGGACAGTCGCTCCAACATTATTTTGCCAACCCGGCTAACATCTATAATTAACAGACAATTAAATTTGCCAACTTGTTAACAGAAAGCCAATTTAACATGAGCGGATCAATGTGATTTTAATAAATCAATTTACTTATTAAGAAACTATGTTACAGTTGGTCGATTCTTTAAATGTAATTTAGCAATCTGTGAAAACAATATGTATATATTGTAATGTCAATATTACGCCAATAATTTACTACCAACATGGAACTTCTAACAAACAAACGCAGTCAGTCTGTGCTATGCTTAGAGGGTCACTCGTACTCAAAGAAGCACATGTCTAAGTCAACCATATGATGGTTATGCAGTAAATCGAACATGTCTGTACAGTCGAATTTGCCTGCATGTTGCATTTTATGAATTTCGTCTTCAATGTATAATTTTTCTGGTATAACATTCTATCAATATATAACAATTTAATTCTTTGCTATTATATAAATATAATCGGTGATAAAACGCGTAAGAAAGAAGACGGTGAGCCACTGACAGACACAAAAGACCTTTTGTTTGGATGTTTTTTCGTTTGTGTATTTTGTGTATATATATGTTTATA
This sequence comes from Dreissena polymorpha, assembly GCF_020536995.1. Taxonomy (NCBI): domain Eukaryota; kingdom Metazoa; phylum Mollusca; class Bivalvia; order Myida; family Dreissenidae; genus Dreissena; species Dreissena polymorpha. The sequence goes on from NC_068366.1 coordinate 72,397,288, forward strand.
AATGTCATATAAATGTCATATCATAAAAACAAATGAAATTAAGAACAACATATTTGCGGTTTTTATGTTTATCCCATTCGCAAAATGGCACTTACATGTATTCCAATAAATGTAATGTAGGAAATGTAATGTTTTGAATTGGCTAACTGTCAACAAGTTGGCAAAATTAATTGTCGGTTAATTATAGGTGTAAGTCTTTGATAGGCATATAGAACGTTTTGCCGTTGAATAAAAATAATGTAGGAGCGACTGTCCGGGTTGACAAAATAATGTAGAAGCGATTGTCCGAGTTGGCAAAATAATATAGGAGCTACTGTCCGCCCTATCAAAACATTGTAGGAGCGAATGTCCGCCCTGTCAAATTTAGCGTTAGCTAAAGAAACTTCAGCGTACAGTTTATATAGTATTGACATATCTGTACGCTGAAGTCAACCCTGTATCGAAAGTCAACCAGAGTGGTGACAGATTTATGTCACGCTATAAATCAAAGACAGTATGTTTTCTTGGATACATTCCTTCATATATTGGTGAATGAATATAAATTACTGCATCGGGGCATATTTTAAGATTCAAATGTTTCAAATGCATCTTACAATAGATGAAAATAACTCTCATCAGCCTGAAAGTCATAATTTTGCACCATTGTCGCTTTGTCATGTGACGAGTTTTCATTTGGATACTTTCGGATCGACCTTGACATTTTTTGCTGGAATTGTAAACATTACTTTCGTTTTCTGAAATCTATTATTTGTGATTAACAAGTTACGTCTGGTGGATTTAAACACTGATTTCAAAGTGAATTTGGTAATTTTGAATATTTTGTACATTGATTTTGTATTTACACTACAATTTGTTTACAAAACAAGCAAGAATAATTATAAAAAAAAAACGGGAAATGTCTTTCTGAATTTGTAAACAATTGAGCACATGGTTTGTTACTAAAAATAGAAATAACATCATATGACCGTGAAATCTCGGGAGATTCGCATTTCAATCATGTGTGTCACGTCACTGTTTTTCTCGATAGACCAGTTGAATGTTATTGTTTACATTTGGGATTTTCCGCGCATGCGCACTGGCTGGTTGGCAAAAAACACTGGTTACAGTAACGTAAAACATGTATACATGTCGTTTGTTTAGTCAATAAAACGATACAAAAATCCGAAATAAACATAAAAACTCTTAAATAATAGTGCAAAAATATAATATTTAGTACCAATAAATGTATTTTCATAAATATAATTACCTCTGTATAAAAATACATATTAATAATATTAATACATCAGACTAAAAACTGGCAATCCAACAAAACAAAACAATAAATATTCTTTCATATTTTTTGTGATTGTAAGATTTTGGTAAATTATATTTCAAAGATAATAACACATACATTAATTTGATTATAATTATAAGTGGTGCAGATATTGTTATTGTTCATAAGCGAACGAAGGTGCAAGAGGGGCATTTAATCAATTATAAAACGAAGCCCTAAAAGCGGAATACATTACAATTAATAAACATTGTAGTAATTTTATTTTACATGGAATGAATTACCGTTTCGTTTCCATCGAATGACAATATCATAAAGTTTAGCATACATATGAAAAACAAGAACTGCATATTAAGCAAATTAAACTGTCTTTGCATGCACTCTCTTTACTGGTGGTAAGGAGTGATAACAATCTAGCATTTTATGATAAATATATCTATATATTAATTTATTTTACGCAAGTATTTTTTACCCTTTTGTTGTTTGCTTGTTTTCATGTCATTTCATACACTACAGAAACGTACAATCTTAACATGAATAGCCGAGTTTACATTTGCCGGTACTCGTTAAATACGTTAATTGTGTAGCAATGAAATTGCACAATATTTTTAATTTATAGTTATTAACACTCTATTATTATGATTAAACAGGCTAATATATACATACACTAATTCCTGTTAATCCATTTCGGACAAATATCTTCATTTTTTAATATGTTCAAATATTTTATTAAAGCAACTGTTTCGTATTTTGGCTTTACAATTTTGCTTAGATGATCGCTCAATATGCCAAGAGATGACATGGAGGTATCATAAATGATGTTTAATGACCAGACACTTGTATGCCACATGTGGTTTATGCAGTGGCCAAGAATAGGTCCCTGGATTTATCACACCATGTGTTCTTTGTAATTGTTTGGACAGTATCCGATCATAACGAGATAATCGCTTTATGATGAACAAAAGTGCAATAAAACACCGGGTTAAAAACGCTGAAACAAAGAGTGTCAAAATTGGTGTGAATAATTAAATAAAAACAATTACATTTATCAAGAGAATTTATTTAATGTGTAACAAGGCAAGTTTTTACAGGCATGTTCAAATCAGTTACTATATGTTGCGTACATAAAGTCGATCTATTTGCTGTTTGTTTACATCCTTATTTTTGTTCGTTCATTAAATTTGTTTTATTCTGAAAAAATTTCAATATCAGAGAATTTTTTATCTAAAAAATGGTCGCGAAGATGTGCCAAGTAGAGATTTTTATGGTAACTGCATACCGTGCTCGTATATTGTGTTCCACTCCAGATTTCGTTTATAGTAAAAACAAATAATAACAACAATATAATCGTTCCAAAAATGCATTTCCTTGCACGCTTATGTTTAATTCAGACATAGTTAGTAAAATTATATTTGATATAGTGCATGATTATCAATAAAAACGATTATTATTTCAACTTTCTCTATAAGCGCTTATATGAATTTCACCTCTTTTTGCCAACCAGTGGGCGGAGTGTAATATTTGCAGGTGCGCGTGACTTCACTCGTCAACTGGTCTATATGTTAGAGCAGAAAAGATAAATGTTAAATGTTTAAGATAGTATTTTGTAAAAAAACATATCAGTTAAATGTGAAAAATGTCAATCTTTCCAATAAAGACATAAAGTAGCTGATTTGGGCCAATAACTGCTTTTACAAGCTGTTTTGGAGCGGTCTTTGTTAACTGTCAACTTTTCGTATATTCCTGGTTGACTTTCCTACTGGGGTTGGTCCATAACTTTAATGTTGCGCCATTCAAAATTCATAGAAAGCGAATTTTAAAGTTATTGAAGCCAGAACTAATTTAGCGTAGGAGCGATTGTTTGTGGGAGCGTTTGTCTGGAAACCTTATCAAACTGATGTAAAAGAAGTCTTAAACCATTTATTGCTTTTCCCCAGAACAACTTTATTACGCTACTGATCCGGTAATAGTAACATGACTGTACCACTAAGGCTAGTCCAACTGTCTTGTGTGGTTAAAGATTCTGTTCTTTTATAATTTATTTCCCCAGTCTAACCATTGCAGTCAGCCTAAAACATATATTGAACTTGTATCGCATGGAAATGATCTGATGCTACAATCATGCTTGCTTTCATGAATGTCACTATATCTGCATTAAATGCAGATTATAGGTTACATTTGTTTGTTTGCGGTAACAAGGTTGTCACCTAAATTCGTGCCACGGCTTTACATGTTTGAAATATGTTTTCATTGTCAGCAAACGTTTCAGAAACTGTGTCCTAATTATTGGTTGCAGTTTCAGTTTAAATTCAGTCATTTGCAGAATAATTTTAATAACCAAAAATATAAATAAACCTAATAAATATTATCGCCACTTACCTTTTTAAGTTTAACCGCGAAAATTGGCAATTTTTATTACAGAGTTGTCGGGCGCCGAGTTGTCGTTCGTTGCTATGCTGGTTCCCGGTAAATCACTGCGCCGAGGTTGGTCAATCTCATACGCAGTGGCCTCCCTTATTCTAGAAAAAGACATTAATGATTGGCGAATGCCCAAGGGAAGTAACTGCTGTGTGGAGTTTGACCTAATGTGTGCTAATGGGAGATATAGGCCCGACAATTCGAGTAAAATTACACATGCAAATTTGAATTTAAAAATAGTCATGAGTATGTTAAGCAGCCTTTTTTTAAGTGGGTCTTCAACTGTCGGGTCCAAGTGCCCGATAATCGACTTTGGGACCCGACAATCGACTAAAGACCCAACAATACGGCCGTAAAATGGACGTTTGACCCACCATTTTACCCAATCTGAAACTATATATATATATATATATATATAGAACATATGGTTGGTGACTTTTGATATCATGTGATATCAGACGAGGCTGATATGGCGTAGGAAAAGGCGAAGCTTGTCGATTTACATCAGGCAGATATCAATGCAGCGGTATGTAAAAATGAAGTTTGAATGGTTAATTCCCTTCAATTCTTAATGGTCGCAGCGGTGTAGTGGATATAGTGTCCGCCTAGCGATCGGGAGGTCATGGGTTCGATCCCCACTGTGGGAGCGTTATTTAGATTTCCCCCAATAGACACCTAGTACAGGGTCTAGTCACAGGAAACGGACTAGAGCGCGTAAATAAGCCCCTTGCTTAATATAAAATCGAGCTTAAATAAATAGGATTAAACTAGCCAATCATTTTGGATAGGTGTCAGGTTTAAAACTTACTAAAAATAAAACTGAGGGTATGTAAATTGGTTAATCTAAAATGAACTGAATTATCAAAATACACGATGTTATATTCAAACCCACCGTGAAGGCTCTTGGTACAGTTTTTGGAATAAACCGAGACGTATGCCTTCACTGGGAAAATAAAATTTCTGATTGCAAAACCCTAATAAATGAATTTAGCAAACGAAATTTAACACAAACCGTGACAGTTTCGATCCACCATTGGTGAATCTTCATCAGACTGTGACTTTGCGGGAAATGCACGTCACAGGGCGGGTTTACTGCCGGAATGGTTCCCAGGAGTAAACAAAGGCCTGTAGATGGGGCTCAGTTGGTAGCCCCCCTCGTCCCTGTTTATTATCCGTCTCTCCTTAGCTATCGCAACCGATTCCCTAAGTTTTCTGAGTGCCGTGTTGTTTTCCCTATCAATCACTTTCACCCATCCCAGTCTTCGGAAAGGTAGCGGCAATCAAATCATTATTGTTACCCCTAACAAAGACTCAACGAAATCAACTCAGTGCTTTTCAAGTTTTTTATGGAATAACAAACCTGAAAAGATAAAGCGATCAATATTATTTAGCAAGAAGCTTGAAGGTGGTATAGTTATGCATGACTTTGAAATTCATTCAAAATGCGTAAAAATTTAATGGATACAACTTTTATGTCATAACGATGAGGCAAACTGGAAAAAAGTATCCCAAAGCTATTGTTAAACCAATATGGAAATGACCAATTAATCTTTAAAATGAACCTAGATTCGTTAAAATTACCTTGTGTCCAAAAGAAAATTCCACCTTTCTACACAGACCTTATAAACATCTACATGGAATTAAACAATATAAAACCGAAATCAAAACCTGAAACGTTTATTGATTTAAGATCCCAAATATTGTGGGGTAACAAATTCATTACAAACAAAGGAAAACGCTTAATGTTTGCTAATTGGGTCGAATCAGGGATATGATACATAAATGACATTATTAAAAACGAAGGAAATGTCTCAGAAACAGTTATCTTACAAAAACTAAAATCAAAACGAAGCTGGTTAGCAGATAAAAATAAACTTAAATTAGCCATACCTACACAATGGAAGTACATAGTTAAATCAGACGAATCAATAAATAAAGCGTAAAAATTAAAACTAAAAACCCTTATAACAAAAACCTCGACTTAAAGGCCCTAAGTAACAAAGGTCCATATTTATAACAAAACAGTTCACATCATCCTATCAGCATAAGCATTGGGAAACAAGGTTAAACCAACAAATAAACTGGCACTCAATATATTTTACTATACACAAATTAATAGTGAATACAAAAGTTCGACAACTTGAATACAAGATCTTACACCGCATTATACCAACAAATGAAAATCTTTTCAAATGGAATGTATATAACTCCCGATGCTGCTTATTTTTCCAAGAGGAAGAAACATTCGAGCACTTTTCCCTAGAATGCCCGTTCGCTACTCAATTTTGGAAGCATGCTAATTGCATATTTAAGAGTATAGGACTAAATAAACCCATGAATACTTTACATAACATAACCATAGGTTACAAAACACAATATGCAGCATACCACGACATAAACATTATTTTAAGTGAAATATGCTTCACCATCTATAAAGCGTATATGCAAAGTGAAAGACGAACGCGTCAAGTGGATATGTCTAGCATTCTCCTGGACGATCTACTGACACTGGAAAAACATTACAAAACAAGTGAGACTAAGCATCATTTACTATCCAAGTTCATAATCCTTTTAAAAGAATTGAAGAATAATTAACACACGTTTCAACTCTCGTTACTCATCAAACTATCCCAATCACGCAAACTTAACCGACCGACAATATTCCATTTCGCTTTCGCTGTGAAAGCTGTCTAATGCCGGTGTTACTCTGTTTATCTTTTTACCTACCGGTATACATTGCCATAATACACACATAACAGTTCCTTACGTTACCTCGTATAGCTTACTTAACGATGTATCTTTTTTTAACAGCAATATTTAATTTCTAAACAAAATTCGTCAAAATGTTGACCTACATAGTAACCTTGCGTTATAATGGTGAAGACATCTTACTATGTTTATATTGCTTTGTTTTCTAAGATATGCTTAAGTGAATATGAAGCCTAAGTAAACGCTAACTACTTCTTTCAAACGTGATGTGAAACTCTCCTTCAACCTTATGTTATTGTTGTTTGTAAATGTACAAAATCTTACACAAAGTATTGCACTGTGCTAAATGTTAAAATGTAAGAAAATGAGTTACTTGTAAATGCCAAACTTATCTATCTTGGTATGAAGAATGTATCGCTTGTGCATGCCTTATATGTATGTTTATACAAATATGTGTATGTTTGTTATGTACTTGTATATTGTTTAATACGATTATTGTAAAAAAAATAGGATTAAACTAATTCTTAATGGCGATGCCAAGTGTCGTTAGCATGTCCATAGTTTGGGACAATATGCATTTCATATTACATGGTGTTAAATGTATACTATTCTGGTAGACAGATTTAGGTTCTGCAAGCGGGCGGCATTAAATCAGTGGTTTTCGGTCAATAACTTGAGTTAGCATTGAACAAAGGAGGCTTTGAATGGTATTGGATTTGGGGCCACGCTAAGTCAAGTCAAGGTCACTGTAACTGAGATCAGGACAATTGGTTCAGTTCATTTATTAACTCGAGTTTGGATAAGGGTTAGTTTTAAAATTGAGTTGGTATCTTATGTACAGATTTAGCCTGGCGTTGCAAAATTATTTAAATGATAGTAAAATGTAAAAAAAAAACTTTGTTTCGTGGCATTTAATTAGTCAGGTTTATATATATATATATATATATATATATATATATATATATATATATATATATATATATATATATATATATATATTGACTAGATTCAGCTTCATTTTAGACATTAAACATAATTTAAACATCACCTCGTTATCTATTGACCAGCTGATTTATCATATTGATAAAAATAGGTTTGTGTTAAGAAACTGTTATTTAATGTATTATAAGTTACACATTTCAAAACTGATATACAATTCGTATTGTCATATATATCCCTCATTAGCATGTAACCTACCAACAAACAAAATCTTCATCACAATACATCCATTCAATCTGAAGATAAGCAATTTTGTTTGGCACTTCAGAGCCATGTGACTTGGTCAGTAACCTCACAATATGACACCATACACATGCGTAAAGTTGAATTGATTTTTTGTAGTTATAACAGTGATATGGAGACTATTTATGTTCATCTTAACCTATTATCTTAGTACAAAACGGGGGATAATTCTGCTTACCTGCAGGTCGGAGTTATGGACCTTAGGCAGTGACCTCACACAATTATCCAGAAAATATATGTGATGTTTAAATTAAGAATAACCAAGTGATATGGAGATGTTGCATATTTACCTTAACAAATTTTGTAAGTACAAAATAGGGACATTAGTCTGCTTGATTGCAGGACAGAGTAAATTAATAGAACTTGGTTAGTAATAACCTCATGCAACGAGTAAGTTTTTCGGCGTAAGCTGTATTAAGCCAGCTTTTCACCCTGACTTGACCTTTGTAAGTGTCCAATAATACTCAAATAAAATTTCCCGCGACTAGGTACGAATGAATACACTTCATTTATTCCATTGGCTGATTTGAGTATAACACCAGAACATTGGAAACATATCCGCGTCTTTGTAACACTGTTTTACTGCATGAAACAATGTTATCTCTAATGAAAAGGCTCAATAGATAGAACAGTTTTACAATCAATTTTCGACATAAATACACTTTGTGCGTTCACCTTTTATTTTCAGAGAATTACCAGCGTAAAAGCGTTTATACTAAAGGCTATGTTGTCATATTTAGTACTTACTTGCATTGATTTCAACCCGCGAGGTTTCGGGTCAATTCGCGGCCATTTGTGAAAGTCAGAGTTTATATACAGTTCATCACCGGAGTTCGCAGAAGGGGTTGCGATCATTGTGTTACACCGGTCTTACTGACAATAACGTAGTGACTGTAATGCATTGCATTCCAATCCGCAAGGTATCAAGGTCAGTTTGCGGTCAGTTGCAGAAATCTTTATATAATCGCCGTCTCGTAAACTTTGTGCACTTGAATTCTGTTTTTATCAGAAAGAAACTAAATAAAGATATTCGGCGATATTATTGTGGTATGTCAATCATCGATTTTTAATATGGTTTCAACATTTGCATGATAAGGACCAATTTTGATAAAATTAATTAGAACTATTTATCCATTTAGACCAGTTAATTAAGCATGAGCACAATAATTCGCTATACTATAATTATGCAATTAAATAAGATTCGAGTATTGCCGGCTGACCTATATGCACTCGTTTATTTTCATTTTTCTTGTGTTTTTCTATTCTGTAAATATAGATATCTGAGTAATAATATCACATAAAGCAAAAAAAGCCACGAAATCTGGCGCAACACCCCGTAATTGATTCGCTTATGATGTAGCTAAGAACTGCGCAGAAAAAAGGCATCCGCTACTTTTTATCTCATAGAGATAACTTTTGATCGTTCATAAACATCGACCACAATCAACGCCGTATATCTTTTTTAAAGATATTTCTTGTTCCAATTGATTGCATGTATTTGAAAAAGTGATATTGATGTGTTGCATGTTTACTGTTACCAATTGTTTAAGTACAAAAAGGGCATTATTCTGCTCGATTGCAAGTAAGAGTGATTATAACTTGGTCACACTATGACCCAAAATACGTGTGTGACGTTTCAATAGAATACCTGACATAGAAAAAGTTATATGAAAATGTTGCACGTTTACATTAAACCCAAGCATATCATAGGACCATCTGCCATCAAGTTGGCCTGGATTTATCTGTTCAACAAGTGTAGATGAACAGGTTTATAATTGTTGTGATGGTTAAAAAAGTTACGTGAATCTTTACAGTTCAGAAACAGGCCTCCAAGAAAAAAGGACAGGTTAATATATCTTTAAAATTGTCCCACTAAAAAAACTAAGAAGCACAATTGGGATATCTTGTTTCAAGTGATACAAACCAATGTGTCCACTCCAAAACTCACAATCTTGTTGTACTTGGACATGCCTGTCTGAAAATGAATTCGAATGATCTACATAGTGTTTATGATGACATGTGCTAACATTTATTGGTGGAATATCCCATCGAGGGTCCAGACATTCCTACAAACTAAGCGTTCAGCTTATGTTTTGGTCATTATTCTTAATATTCACCCAGTGAGCACTCAGAGAAAATTTGCAACAAGCAGACAATTTACATAGGTAAATTGTTTGTTTGCTTGTTGTTTTTTGTCGTTTAGAACACTAAAAAATACATTATTTTATTACAGTCACATCACAACAGTCAGTTAACCAACTCACATTTTACCTGGGTAATAAAATTTATCAGCCCTAAGTGTAAAATAATACAAGTAATCAACAACTACCCTACTTGAAGAAGGGGTATACCAGTCCTAAGGGCACACATTAAACAAGTAATCAACAACTGCCCTACTTGAAGCAGAGCTATACCAGAAATAAGGGCACGCATTATACAAGCGATCAACAACTGCTCTATTTGAAGCAGAGCTATATCCGTCCTAAGTGCACACATTATACAACTAATCCACAACTGCCCTACTTGAAGCAGAGCTAATCTATTCCCAAGTGCAGACATTATGCAAGCACATGTAATCAACAACTGCCCTACTTGAAGCAGAAGTACATCAGTCGTAGGTGCTCACATAATACAAGTAATAAATAACTGCCCTACTTGAAGCAGAGGTATACCAGTCCTAAGTGCACACATAATACAAGTAATAAACAACTGCCCTACTTGAAACAGATGTATACCAGTCATATTTGCACACATTATACAAGTAATCATCAGCTGCTCTACTTGAGGCAGAAGTACACCAGTCATAGGTGCTCACATAATACAAGTAATAAATAACTGCCCTACTTGAAGCAAAGCTATACCAGTTCGAAGTGCTCATATTATACATGTTATCAACAACTGCCCTACTTGAAGCAGATGTATCAGAGGGGGTAATCACGTGACAAACAAGATGGCGACGTCCATGCCGAGGCAGGTAGTTTTCGTCGTTTTATACCCTTTATTACTTGTATTATAATTATTTATTCCGCTCACTTTCCAGCCACATAAGGAAGAAAGTTACTGGCTTTTATTTCATAGTAATATTCGCTCTATACCTCGACTAAACTCGGTGCGAAATTTCTTAGCGGGATGACCTTATTATGACTCCACTAAGAAAATTTGCGTGGGTAAAGTCGAGATGTAAAGCGAATGTAAAAACGAAATAAACGCTAATCACCTTTTTACTGATACGGCTGGAAAGTGAGCGTCATTTAAAAAGATAAACAGAAGTAATAAAGGGTATAAAACGGCGAAAATATGGACGTCGCCATCTTGACTGTCACTTGATTACCCCCTCTGTGTATACGAGCCCTAAGTGCACACATTATACAAGTAATCAACAACTGCCTTACTTGAAGCAGATGTATACCAGTCCTAAGTGCACATACTATACAAGTAATCAACAACTTCCCTACTTGTAGCATATATTGGTTACCTCCCCTTATCTATCGCATACTCTCTACATAGGGATCGGTACAAGTAAATTTTACCGGTCCAAAATTGGACCGGTTATTTTTAGAAATATATCGCGAGATTATTCGAGGTTCAGGGGAAGTAATCCGTATATCATTTCCGGTTTATTTCCCCGAACTTGTTGACAGTTAAGAATAAAAGCTCGTTCTAGTCAAACAAGATTCATAATACATATGCAACTTGAATACTACATGATACATAATATCCTCGCGTTACTAAAAAGTGGAAATTCTTGATTCGTTAGCATGTGAATCTTTGTTTTTGATCTAGTTATCGACGGAATGATAGAGAGATTGTAAAAAATAATCTGGGAAACAACGCGCGAACCATAAAAGTGGCGGAAGCGGACAACGACAACGAGCGAGGCATAGTATTGTTATGCGTATGCGCCAACAAGAGACTTTAAATATATTCGGGAAACCAACAAGTTATAAATAATACAACTTCATGTTTACATTTCCGTACGTTATACTCATTGAGTATGGGTCCGAAAACTTTTTATGTTCATTTAACATAACTCGTACCATATCATGTTCTGTATGTTGGCAATAGAATCCAACGTCTTGTCTGTTGTAATGGACGTATAACAACAGACGGTGCACGGTATATAAGTTGACAATATAATACCATACATGGCTGTTGTCATGAACGTATAACTATAGGCGGATTATTTCTATATGTTGACATTAGAATACTATGCCTTGGATATTGTCACGAATGTATAGGAACAAGCGAAGCATGTTCTATATGTTGACAATAGAATATCATGCATTGACTGCTCTCATGAACATAAAACAACAGGTGAAGTATGTTCTATATTCTGACATCAGAATACCATGCCCTGGCTATTGTCATGACCAGATAAGAACAGGCGGCGCATGTCATACATGTTGACAACAGAATACCATGCATTGGCTGTTGCCTGTTGTTATATGTTCATTACAACAGTCTAGGCATGGTACGCTATTATCAACTTATACAACATGCTCTGCATGTTGTTATATGTTCATGACAACGGTAAAGGCACGGTTTTCTATTGTCAACATATAAAACATGCTCCGCCTGTTGTTATGCGTTTATAACAACAGGCCATGCATATTATTTTATTGTTTACATATAAAACATTCTCTTACTGTTGTTATATATTCATGACAGCAGTAAAGGCAGGGTATCCTATTGCTGCCATATAGACCATGTTACGCCTGTTGTTACATGTTGATTACAACAGTCAAGACATGGTATTCCATTGTTAACATATAGAACATGCTCTGTCTGTTGTTATATTTTAATTACAACAGTCTAGGCATAGTACGCTAGTATCAACGTATACAACATACTCTACCTGTTGTTATATGTTTATGACAATGGTAAAGGCACGGTTTCCTATTGTCAACATATAAAACATGCTCTGCCTGTTGTTATGCGTTCATAACAACAGGCCATGCACAGTATTATATTGTTTACATATAGAACATTCTCTTACTGTTGTTATATATTCATGACAGCAGTCAAGGCAGGGTATTCTATTGCTGCCATATAGACCATGCTACGCCTGTTGTTATATGTTCATTACAACAGTCAAGACATGGTTTTCCATTGTTAACATATAGAACATGCTCTGCTTGTTGTTATATGTTCATTACAACAGTCCTAGGCATGATACGCTAATTTCAACTTATACAACATGCTCTGCATGTTGTTATATGCTCATGACAACACGGTAAATGCACGGTTTCCTATTGTCAACATATACAACATGCTCTGCCTGTTGTGATACGTTCACGAGAACATGCAAGGCAGAATATTATATTGTCAACATATAGAACATGCTTTTCCTGTTGTTACATGTTTATTACAACAGCCAAGGCATGGTACTCTATCATCAATATATGGAACATGCTCCGCCTATTGTTATGCGTTCATAACAACAGTCAATGCATAGTATTCTATGGTTATCATATAAAACATGCTCTTAATGTTGTAATATGTTTATGACAACTGACAAGGCAGGATATTTATTGTTGCCATATAGACCATGCCACGTCTGTTGTTATATGTTCATGACAACAGTCAATACATGGTATTATATTGTCACCATATAGAACATGCTCTGCATGTTGTTATACGCTCATAATAACAGCAAAGGCATGGTTTTTTATTGTCAACATATATCAATTAATAAATTAATCCTCTACCTGCTAGTTGACGTTGATGACATCAGTTCATGTAGGTGGTATTCTATTCTCAAAGCACAGACAATGATTTTCCTGTTGTTATTTCGCTCATAACAACATTCGAAGAATAATACTAAGTACATTGAAAGCAATGTCTCTATAATTTTAACCAATCAAATTCTACATAATATTTTTTATTTTAGAATGAACGAAAACTGATGGTGGCAAGTATAATAAAGGTACTGGTAATTCTAAACAGCGAGTATATCGAAGTTTTTCAACATTTACCTTTTATGATAGCAATATGTTCTACTAAATAATCACACACATGTTATCAAGTCATGTTGATGCATCTTATGGGGTTTTATTGCTAGAAACATAGTGTGAAAATCTGGCGACGTTTTGCTAAATTGACATAAATGTTACGTCGTCGCCGGGGCCATGTTCATTTTGCTTATGCGAATGGATGATTGGTTTTAATGATTAAGTTCAGTCACAAATTATTTTAAAAGGCATCATTGTCTTGCACCAACCTACGATTTAATAATGTTACAAATTACTTAATGGCATCAATTTGATAAAAACATATGTTCAAAACTGATTCCCGCAATACTACTCTTACGTTTGTTTAATTTCAGCGTTTTTTATCATTTTTGAATGTTAAATACACTTAAAACTACCTTTAAACTACCAGATATAGTTATATCATAATATGCAGTTATCAGCATGCATCATACATTTATAATTACCTGAGAAATCAAAACTCCCAAAATTCTTCGATGACCGCACTTGTACAAACGATGTGCCTGTACAATATTCAAACTCATTAATTATATCTTCACAGTCGCTTAAAGATAGACAACTTCAGAAAAAACTGTTTTCTTTCCATGAGAAAAGTTCATTCCACGTTGTTTCCATCGCGCGAAAATGCAACCGAAACCATGTGCATTTCACACAGCTAAAAAGAAACCAGGCTATACTTTGACCGCTTTATTTATAAACATAAATTTCCAGAATCTATTTAAAGTACCTCGTTGACGCATGCGCATAACGTTACCATGCCTCGCCCGTTGTAGTTGTCCGCCTCCCCAAGAGGGAAACGTCATGTCTCTAACGGCGCTACCAATTGGTCTTCGCGTTATCCAATTAAAATCGCCGATACATTAGCCTGTACCTGTTGTTTATTATAGTCAACGGAGTCAACGGTTATATTCAACGGGTAACCAGTTAACTTGAAGCAGAGCTATACAAGTGGGAAGCGGAAAACTGGCTGTTGTCTAGAGTGTATAACAACAATCGGAGAAAGTTCTATATGTTGACAATAGAAAACCATGCCTTGCCTGTTGTCATGATCGTATAACAATAGGCGAAGCATGTTCTATATGTTGACAACAAAGTACCATGCCTTGGCTGTAGTCATGAACGCATAACATCAGGCAGAGCATGCTCTATATGTCGGCAATAGAATACCATGCCTTGGCTGTTGTCTAGAGGGCATAACAACAATCGGAGCATGTTCTATATGTTGACAATAGGAAACCGTGCCTTTTCCGTTGTCATGAACATATAACAACAGGCAGAGCATGTTGTATAAGTTGATACTAGCGTACCATGCCTAGACTGTTGTAATGAACATATAACAACAAGCAGAGCATGTTCTGTATGTTGACAACAATGTACCATGCCTTGGCTGAGTCATGAACGCATAACATCAGGCGGAGCATGCTCTATATGTCGGCAATAAAATACCATGCCGTGGCTGTTGTCTAGAGGGCATAACAACAATCGGAGCATGTTCTATATGTTGACAATAGGAAACCGTGCCTTTACCGTTGTCATGAACATATAACAACAGGCAGAGCATGTTGTATAAGTTGATACTAGCGTACCATGCCTTGGCTGTTGTCTTGAACATGTGACAACAGGCGAAGACCATGCCTTGGCTGTTGTCTTGAACGTGTGACAACAGGCGGAGCATGTGCTATATGTTGGCAATAGAATACCATGCATTGGCTGTTGTCATGAACGTTTACAATAGGCTGAGCATGTTCTATATGTTGACAATAGAATACCATGCCTTGGCTGTAGTTATGAACGCATAACATCAGGCGGAGCATGCTCTATATGTCGGCAATAGAATACCATGTCTTGGCTGTTGTCTAGAGGGCATAACAACAATCGGAGCATGTTCTATATGTTGACAATAGGAAACCGTGCCTTGGCTGTTGTCATGAACATATAACAACAGGCAGAGCATGTTGTATAAGTTGATACTAGCGTACCATGCATTGACTGTTGTAATGAACATATAACAACAGGCAGAGCATGTTCTATATGTTGACAATAGAATACCATGCCTTGGCTGTTGTCATGAACGTATAACAATAGGCGGAACATGTTCTATATGTTGACAACAAAGTACTTTCTATCTCAGGGGACTGTACAGGTAAAGTTATGTAACTCTGACTGGCATTTTGACAGAATTATGGGCCCTTTATGTTTAGAAATTGAAAAATTGAATTAAGTTTTGTGTTTTGGTCCACTTTACTCCTAAAGTATCATAGATATTGCTTTCATACTTGGAACACTCGCAAACTATCATAACGGGACTGTACAGGACAAGTTGCATAACTCTGGTTGTCATTTTGACGGAATTATGGCCCTTTTTGACTTAGTAACTATAAGTTACAAGTAACTATGAATATATGGTTAAATTTTGTGTTTAGATCCACTTTACTTGTAAAGTATCAATGCTATTGCTTTCAAACTTCAAATACTTTCATGCTATTATGAGGGTACTGTACCTGGCAAGTTAAATTTTACCTTGACCTTTGAATGACCTTGACTTTCCAGGTCAAATTATAAAATTTTGCTCAAATTGTCATAACTTATTTATTTATGATTAGATTTGATTGATACTTTGATATAACAACTCTTACCTGACATACCACAATAGACTCCACCCAAACCATCCCCCACGTCCCCCACCCCAGAATCCCCCCCCCCCCCCCCCCAAAGAAAATATTTTTTTCTTTTTTTAAAGATCATCTAATAAATGACTACACCCTCACACTATACTTCCCCCACACACCGCCCCCCGCCCCCATTTTTTTAAACATGGTTAAAAACTAAAATATTGTTTTATTATTTTATGTTTGAAATACCGTCCAACCATCCCACCCAAGAATCCCCCCCCCCATATTTTTTTATTATTTATTTTTTGCATGTTTTTTCCTATTTTGGAATATATTGTATTAAATGACCACACACCCACACTAAACATCCCTCTCCACCCCACCCCTCCCTCCTTTGTGAAGTATTGAGATAGGTCCCTTCACCTTTAAAAGAAAAATAGATTAGCGGTCTTCACCCGCAAGGCGTTGCTCTTGTTAATTTCGATATGGTAACCTGTTAGTACAATCGATATTCCTTACTTGAAATTATGTCATCCTCTGCGTATAACATAATTTCAATCATAAATCGATCATAGAATTGTGTAACCATAACATAAGTCTAACATATATTTTTCATTCTTAAGTTGAGGATGAAAACACTTATTAAGGTAAAATAAGTAACTTAAGTCCTCGTATTTATTACATCCTAGTGCATGTGTAGGGTTAAGTAGTTATTTTTTATATTTATTTATTTTCAGACGCCAACATTTGTGACTTCCACAGAAAACAGGCTTGGGTGCGTTGGACAAATTCTACGAAAAATGGCGTAACTGATTGCAAAGACACTGTCCTGTCGATGATTAATGTACGTAAAATGGAAACTGTAACTGTTTCTACAAAATTTGATTATTTCCTTATAAAATAATTGAACACTGTCCAGACGTCTCCGGTATCACAGATGTGTCAGTCCATGAAAAGTAGTTTCTCCTTTCCCTTTCTGTCAAACTGAAAATCAACAATTCAATATTAATAGACGTTCATTCACTTGTACGTAACACGTTTCTTAGTTGCAAATTTGATGTGTGCAACACTATTTAGGTTCTTATCCCGTTTATTCAAGTTTTCTTTACATGAAACTCGTGAGTGAATGCTATTGCATGGAAATTCTCATGTTTCGTGGTCCAATGGATTTAACTTATGTCTGTTGCTTTTGATCCTGAGTATATGGATATTATTCATTCAACAGGGTCTTGCTGAAGCCATTACCGAAGAGGAGTTTAACCAAAGATTGAAGGACATAACGGAAATTGAAATCTGGAATTCTAATCCCAAATTGAAACAATACATAGAACGACAGTGGCTACCAAAGTACCAGGTATATTTTATTTTCGGTTATGTCGGTATTAAATATAGTTTAGAATTACATATACTAGTATAGTTCATTGGTCGAGAATAGATTTAAGTATGTTTTATTAAAACAACTTAAAGGCACATCTGGTAGTTTTTCCATTTTTATACATTATAGACAACGAACGAAAAAAACTTACCATCCAATTTGTATGAAACTTTGCAATATTAAAGAGAATTATAAATGTATAATTGAAACAAATTCATGAAATAAAAGATGGTGGTAGCGGGCCTACTTTTACTTCTTTATATTGAGTGATCTACCCCTAAAATAGTAATTTTTTTACTTAGGGGTGTAGATTTGGCGTCAGTCTGCCCGTCAGTTATATAGCGTGTAGTTTTTGAACCGTCCGTATGTTCGCATTTCATTAAGTCTTTACCTTTTGTCTTTTCATTCATGAAATTAATTGTTTAAAATAGTTTATATAAATGTGTAGCAAAGGCAGATGACGTATTCCGATCAAGACAATAACTCTCTATATAAGGCCAACGTCGAACTAGGACGTTCAAAATAGTGCAATAATGGATGTGTCCTGTCCTGCCCATGTCTTATATGAATTTCTTTTGATAGAGCTAGGCAAATATCTGAAGAACGGTACGATTGTTCCTTCGTAGCTCAGTGCATAAGGTTCCGGGTTCGAGCCTGGGTCGAGGCACATATAATGGCCAGCCAATTTCAATAATCAAAGATGTAATCTTGCAGACTTCGCAATGCATTCAAGATCAAACAATTTGTGAAATATTTATTTGTAAAATAAGTCCTCGACGTGATGTTGATGTACGCGATTTCAACTCAATCCTAGAAGATGTATCACGCGAACTTCCGGTAAAGCTGATCGATTGTTATAATTGTTTTGTGTACGGAAACAGACAATTGGCGAATCGACTATTCAGACCTGATGGAATTCACCCAAGTAATTATGGATCAAGTTCACTTGTGGCAGCAATCAATGAAGTAGTGCATATAACTAAGAAAAGAATGCAGCAGCAACAACAACAACATCGTCAACTTGATCAAAATCAGCGGAGGCGAACTTCTAACGGTGACTTCAAAAACGGGCATCGTGAATACCGGAGCGCTAAACCGAACTTCCAATACGGGCTTCATGGCTTTAGGAACGGGCATCGTGACTTCCGGAACGGTTATCATGACTTCCGGAAAGGGCATCATGACTTCCGTAATGGGCATCATAACTTCTTCAGGCAGCATGATCTAAGGAACGCACACCTGGACACCCGGAGTGAATATCAGGATTGTCATAATGAAAATCGTGACTTCCGGTACGTTCGTCGACACGTCAATCATGAAAACAGTCGACACTGCACGAACTGTGGACGTCAAAATCATGTTACACGTGACTGCAGACTACCCAAAAGACAATAGGTTACTGATGACAGACGTACTACATCTTTATATAGCACAAATAAATTTGACATTCTTTCGTCGGTATGTAACCAATGTGACTCGCACAAATGTAAGTGTAGTTTAATTATTGCTAATGATGATACAAATCAACATAAACCACATTGCTTAAGATTGAATAATGTTAAATGTAGCACAATAAATAACTTAGACACTGATATATCATCCCTGGATAGTAACGTTCTTATGGAATCTCACATACAATCTACTTTAAAATGTAACATAAATAATGATTATTATATTCCATTTACATATAAAGGTTTGCATATTATGCATTTGAATATCCAACATTTATTGCCTGAATTGGATGAAATTCGTGTTTACTTACACGAAAATAGTTCTTTAGATATAGTAGGCTTTTGTGAAACATTTTTAAATGATAAAACGGAGATTAATACAATATCCATTTCCGGTTACAGCATTGTAAGACGTGATAGGGCTATTTCTGCTGGAGGCGGTATAATAGTTTATATAAAAGATAGCATCTCTTTTGTACGTAGACATGATTTAGAAAGTGACGATATTGAATCTATATGGCTACAAATCAACATTGTAAAGTACAAACCATATCTAATTAACTTTGTTTATCGCCCACCAAATAGCCCTCAATCTTGGATTGACTCATTTGAATTACAGATAAATAAGGCAGACATGGAAGATTGTAATATGTATTCAACCGGGGATTTTAATTTTCACTGTTTAAGCCAAAACATATTTAACAATAAGAAATGGGAAAAACTTATCACTGATTTTAATTTAAAACAACACGTGTCTTTTCCAACAAGGGTTACGGAACGTTCATCATCAATATTAGACCATTTGTATTCAAAATATGACAACATTTCTGAGGTAATCATACCAAAAATAGGCATAAGTGACCATTACCCAGTAGTTTTTACATTAAGCGTCAAAGGTAAAATTGTTAAAACAGATGATCATAAAATTATTAAGTACAGATGTTTTAACAAATTTAATGAAATCAATTTTCAAAATGACTTAGCAAATGCTAATTTTGATATGGTTGAAACAATAGCGGATGCTAATGAGGCATTTGAAGTATTTTATAACATATTAAACTCAGTCCTTAATAAGAATGCCCCTATCAAATATAAAAAAGTGAAGAGATTACAACAACCTGGTTGGTACAACGAAAACGTAAAACAAGCAAGGTCTTTAAGGGATAAATATAAACGTGAATCTAATTGGCCACAATATAAGTTGTGGCGTAATAAATGTAACAGTGCAATCAAAATGGCTAAAAAAGAATATTTTTCGAATGCGGTACAAAACAAAACAAGTGCGAAATCGCTCTGGAAAACTATTAAATTAGCATCAAATGAACACACAGAATCCTCTATTTTGCCAAATGTAATAAGGAAGGATGATCGGATAATATCTGGTAAAACAAATGTAGCTAATGCACTTAATGATCCCTTTGTTGACATCTCGAAACTTATTAAAAAGACTAAATTTGCTGAACACGATTTCCACTCACTAAAACATATCTAGATGCTAAGCTAGAGTCTAAGCATTTCTCTGTTCAGTTTATTACCACATCAGAAGTTAGTACTTTAATTAATCAACTTCATTCAAACAAATCTGCTGGGGCTGATGGTATAGGACCCAGCATTATTAAACTTTGCAAATATTTCATTATATAACCAATCACTGCTCTTATAAATAACTGTATATCACATGGAACTTTTCCCGACATGCTTAAAATTGCAAACGTAATACCTTTATATAAGGGTGGATCGGTAGAAGATCCCAATAATAATAGACCAATATCACTTTTACCCACTATATCTAAAATATTTGAAAAGCATATAGCTAAACAATTGCATATATATCTAGAATCTACAAGTCTATTAAACAAAACCCAGTCGGGTTTTCGCAAATATCATTCTTGTCAAACAGCATTGATTAATATAGTTGATTCATGGCTTAAACAAATTGATAATGGAAATCTGGTAGGTACAATTTTCTTGGATTTTAAAAAAGCATTTGATCTTGTGGACCATAGGGTTCTTTTACACAAATTAAAACTTTATCATTTTAATGATAGGTCATGCGACCTATTTTCTTCATATCTCCGCAATCGATTTCAGTTTATCAAAGCAGAAAACACTACCTCTACTTGTAAAAGCATCATTGCTGGTGTTCCCCAAGGATCTATTTTAGGACCTCTTCTATTTCTTATTTACGTTAATGATCTTTCGCTAGATCTTACATGTGATTCTGCAATGTATGCTGATGATACAACATTGCACACTGTGGGAACAAATATTCAAACACTTCAAAATAAGCTACAAACAAATCTTTCAATTGTAAATGATTGGTGCCAAACTAATAACATGATTATTAATCCACTAAAAACTACTTGTATGGTATTAGGGTCAAAACGGAAAGCTCAAAACATGACAGATCTAAAACTTAAAATTTCAGATACGGTGATCAAAACAGTAAATTGTCAAAAACTTCTTGGCCTTTATATTGACAATACTCTATCTTGGAAACTACACATTAACAGCGTTTGTTCAAAAATGTCATCACGAATGTTTCTTTTGCAAAAAATAAAACCATATTTAACCCTTGAAATGCGTAAGCTCTTCTATAATGGTTATATCTCACCTATATCCGACTACGCATGCGTTACCTGGGGTTCAGCGGCCAAAACGGAAATTAATAGAATAGTCAAAATACAAAAGCGTTGTGGTGCACATATTTTAAATAAAAAGTACAACACTAATTCAAAAACACTATTTAAAGATCTAAAATGGTTGACTTTCGAACAGCGTAATCACTATTTCATGTCAGTTATTGTATTTAAAGCATTTCATAATCAAACCCCAACATACATACGTGACCTTTTGACACCTTCACAAAATATTCACTATAACTTGCGATCTTGCGAAAAGGGGGATTTAAAGCTAGTGCAAATACCCAAAACAAACTATTTCAAACAATCGTTTGAATTTTCTAG
The DNA here is from genome assembly GCF_020536995.1 of Dreissena polymorpha. Lineage (NCBI taxonomy): Eukaryota > Metazoa > Mollusca > Bivalvia > Myida > Dreissenidae > Dreissena > Dreissena polymorpha. The sequence continues at coordinate 72,419,321 of NC_068366.1, forward strand.
CAAAACAATTTGGAATTCGTTACCCCAATCTATACGTCAAACAAACAATTTAATTACATTTAAGAAAAAATTAAAAGCTTATCTTTCTTCCACACTTTATGAAATAAACTGAACATGCTTCATGTTGTTTTAGTAAATAACATTAGTTTAATGTTTAAATACTGTTCTTGCATAAATGGTTATTGTAGTTTTATGTCTGTCATTTGTTTTTAATTATAATATATATCATTATATGTGTATGCATATATGATTCTTTATGTTTTGTTCTTATTGCTCAAGATGAAATATGATGTATTTGTTGTAAATTGTATCTTGTTAGAAGACCTTGTTGAAAATAAGAAATGTATTATATAAATTGCATATTATGGAATTTCATCTGATGTATTTCTTAACAAGTCTATCTTCTTTAAATAAAGATTTTATTATTATTATTATTATTATTATTGTTTCAGCTGAATACTTACTGACAAATGAAGGCTTAGCCCGGCATTTTTCCATGTCGCGCCCTTAGATTCGGTTTGCATGGGTCCATTATTTCAATATATGAATGAATTGCCTTTTTGCATTATGAAATTGGTTTCTTCAGACTTGGGTGTGGGCATTTCGTGGAAATTGGTTGACCCTGGTGATGAACACAAACAACGGCGTTGAGTCACAGAACAAAGTTTTCAAATACGAGTATCTTGTCGCATACAATGAATCGACTGTAACAACACTTATGCAGTGTCTTATAGAAGAATTCTTCGTTGATCATTACAGAAAGTAAGTTTATATAGGTAATCTTTATGTGAAAACAATTAATACATGCAGTTTGATTTAGCATGCTTTCTGCATCTACATGTAATATTTTATTTTGGAAAGGTCAGGTGACAAGTTGTGTAACATGGTGTAACGTAATATCCAAGTAGTTGATAAAGTGACATACACAAGAACCGAAAAAAGTTCAAGACAAATTTAAAGTTGACCATCAAGTTTTGAACAAAACGGAAAAAATAAAACTACCTGCTATATGTTTTCTGCTTTACATGTCCGTAGGTAATGGATAGTTAACAGAGTTTTGATAAAATGCTTAATCTTAAATTTAGACGATATTTTTTACTGGGATAGGGTAAATTTGACATGTTTGTCACTCATAATGCTCTTAAATTATTTTTATTGAACGTAAAAAACAGAGGCACTGATCCCTACGGCTTTCCATTACCTACAAGAAACAGAAAGAGAATTCATGATAAGGAGAAAGATAACATTTTGCGGCTTGTTCAAAAAATGATGTTCGAAGGGAATTTCTTATTTGAACTATTTTGGGTATATAACGTCACGTGAGTAACTATATTGTTGTTAAGGTATACCATGTTTACATACCTGTTCAAAATACTTGTACTAATGTATCCCCAGTATTTTAAAAGATATCTTTATTTTTATGATTACGCATTTACCGAAAATTGCAAATATCGACCTAAGCTACCTTAAAACAGCATATTCTTCAAGGTCTAAAGTTAGTTGAAAGTGAATTGTAGTACCGTTAAACGTTCATACATCATAACATAATTATAGGGACTTTTTGAAATACACAATATCGTCCAATGTTTTCTGAAGGACCGAATTTGTGGCAAAAAGAACTTGTCCCGCAACATAATTATAACGCCCATGGTCTTTTATATTAACAAAATTTTTGTAAATTTGACAATTTTTGTGGTGTTGCTGGAAATATTTCTTAATATAATAACGAATTGTTTTGTTACTCCATCTAGTTTTGGTTAGTTTAGCAAATAACACGTATAAGCGTTTGTTCAAAAAAATAATTTGCTTATAAATGAATTGTAAAACCTTTACTTTTAAGGTACCTCACAGCAAACATTACAATGTCTCGTGGATGAAGGAAAGCAGCTGAGCACGTGCCTGTCTCCCTTCAGCATAGACCGTTTCAGCTGGTGCAGCATATGAAGGATGTTGAGACTCAAGAGTTATCAATCACAGCTGATTATATCACGCGTCTGGACGAGATATCATTCATTGTCAGATCAGGTGCGAAAGTATACCCGATTTGTATTGGAACGGAAGCGACAATGTCATCATGTGAGTGCAGACCCTTCCGGAAGACCCATATGCCCTGTAAGCATTTTGCAGCAATATTTCGTCATTTTGATGACGTGTCTTTTTCTTCGCTGTGCGATATCTACACTGCAAACCCTATTTTCAACCTGGACGGTGACCTCTTCAACAAATCTGATAGCACTCTTCCGTGTTTCCTAAATAAAGATAACTCCGTGGAAGCAGTAGGAGAGGTAGAACAAACTGATGATAAGCTACACTGCGAACCTCCATCCTCTTCGCTATTATCAGGAATAGAGGCAAGTTCAAAAAAAGTTCGAGAACTGCTAAGCAAAATTCACCATCTCAGTTTCCTGATCCAGTCAAAAGAATGTATTGAGGGTGTAAGGGAAACATTGAGAAGCGTAGTAGAACAGATGACAGAAGCATGTCCAAAGAGTGGTGGACTTTTGTTGGAGAAAACTGAAAGTAATAGGACTGGTATGACTGAACTTCCGAAGCGCAAAAGACGCAAACAGGGTGTCGTCAAGACAGGTACGATCATGTTGATCATTTTGAAAAAAGATTTGCTCTTTGATGCATATTTTAACAAAATTAGTGTTACCGTCTCTTTACATATGCGGGCTTATCAAATGTCAGCAGTCACTCCACAAACACAAATCTATTTCTGTATTGAGCAAATATGCACTACAGCAAAAGTTAAATTATTATATGATTCGATATAGCGACTGAGTAAGCAATTCCTGGGGTAGGTGCTCAGATTTTCATTATATTGTACGTTTATTTATACAGTTTTCTCGATGAAACATGCATATTTTCCAAATTCATTTCAGAAACGTCGTTTGTCGATGATGAAAGTTCAAAGGAGAACCCGTCCGAATATGCTATACCAGGTATGCTCCGAAAGATGAAATATAATCAAGAGCTAATTTTCACCTATCGAATGTTTTGAATTAAAGGCAGAAAACATTACAGGATTATAATTCAGAAGACGCATACACCAGTTTAAATAAAGTAAGGAATGTGCCGAGGTATTCTGCTCTGTCTTTTTTCAAAATATAACATTTGACTTTCCTGGGCACTAGTCTATGTTAAACTTTTGAATCAAAATATGTTTTGTTCTTTGATGAAAAATATTAGCTCCCGGGGCAGAGCTATGAATTGTAGCGTATTCTTGATACACGATTTACACTCAGATCATGTTAGTTACCAATATACTATATGATAACATTAGTAAAAGGTATTTATATTTCTGTGACTGTTTATGAATTTAGAAAAACTTCGCCTATATTTAAATAAAGAAGCTGTTTACATAAAATTGAACTTAAACCATTTGTAAGTTCCATTTATTTTAAATGTAAATATTACGCATATATTTGATTTTTTATTTTGCATGGTTGTCTGAAAAACACCAAGAATGTTATAACGAGAAACCCTTCGGGATTCACGTACTTTTAACAGCTTTATTAATGTTTTCATACAATCTTAAACACAAAATTTCAAATATATTTCTTAACTTTTAAAGAATTTTTTAATTATGTTTACAGCTAAAAAGAGAGGTAAACGAGCGAAACTGTCTTTGAGTACTAGAGGAAAGAAAAGGCCGGCGACTAAAATCACAGAGAAAGGTATTGCTTATGAGTTCAATATAAGCCTACTATACATGATCATATATAGACATGTTTTTTATTTTATTTGACGAACTTTTCTTACTTATTGAATTTAAGAAGCTGCTACAATACTTATGCGTCTCTAAAATTGTCAGAAAAAGTACCTTAAAATAACACAGAAAAGAGACAGTGTTTTAATGTAAACAAACATCCAAGGACTCCATTAACTAAACTATACCAAAATTAAGTAAAATAATGCAGTATATGAACTATCGACTCGCGGAGCTGAAATGCTGCCGTTTCTTTTGATGTATGGTATATTCCATTTGATCTTGAAGTAAAGGAGTCATGGTTTAGGTCGCATTATTTTTCGAGTACCCCGCGTAATGGCCATATAATTTCAGGAACTTAAGTATGTGAAGCTCATTAGTTTGGTATTGATTTGGTAAGCAAGGCACAAAATTAAAGCAATAACAAATATTCCAATGTGTTAACTTTAAAGCGAAAACGACCCCACATTCTTTCTGAGTCTGCCGTTATTGATTTGACACGCAGAAAAGGGTGAAATGATGTCGTTGTTTAACAAGTTTGGAAAATGCGATCAGACTCAAAAACACGCCTTTAAATGAACTGTGAATTGAAACTTTTCCGTTATTGATAATGCTTTCGTTAATTTATTTCAGAGTCAGGAAAATGTGAAAGGGACAGAACAGGCAAAAAAGTGAAATGGGATGATAACTTTAAGAATGAAAACGAATTTAACTTTGATATCGACTCTCAGAAAGGTACTTTCATTTAATGTCCTTACATATTCCGTATCCATAACCTCTCTCTCTCGAGACTTTCTCCCTCTCTCTCTCTCTCTTCGAGGTTGCTTCAATCGAGAATAAGTCTCGAGAGCGACTGTTGTATTTCGAACTTGTTTCAAAAAGTAAAAACAATAAATTATTACAAATATAAGGTCAATGTTTTGACAAACGCCGATGCTTTATTTTTTCAGCCAAGAACGCGGTAGAAAAAAATATGGGCTTTGCCAGATGGCACTGACTACATAGCGGGAAAGGTCCATAACGTAAACATAACGTACAATGACATTCGATCGTTGGATATTGGTGAATGGCTGACAGATCAGGTAGTTTGGTTGTACCATTTAATATATTTGTGAATAAGAGGCTAACCACATATTATGATCGGGCATGTTCATAGCCATAGCGAGAATGAGTCCCGTACTTCAAAAGGAAGTTTTTTTGTACTTGCAAAACTGCCAAAGTGGTTTTTAGCTCTGCTGTTTTCGGAGAAAATCAGAGGTATTGTCATAGCCAGCTCGTCGTGTCGTCCGCCGTCCGCGTCATGCTAAAACCTTAACATTTTGTTAAGGATTTGAAAATTGGCTCTAAAATCAAAGTGCTTAAACCTTCAACTTTGAAACTTCATATGAAGCTGCATCTTGATGCGTTCTACATGCCTCGCCCATTTTTTTTGGATCACTAGGTCAAAGATAAAGGTCACTGTTACATCTTTAAAAAAAATCTGACAAGCTTTCTATTATTCAAACCTGCAACCGCAGCCGAGCGTCGCACCCGTTATGCAGTGCTCTTATTTGTTTATGCTGTAAAGACTATTGGTACCAGGGTTTTAGAAACATTACACTGTAAGTAATGTATATGGTGTTTTTATCAATATTATAACACATTGCTGACTATCCTCTTTAATGTCTTACAAACAATGAAGATAATCATGGCATAACTTTCCAGGTCATAGACGGTTATTTGGCCCATCTAACCCAAGCAGCGATCGACAAGGGTCAAATAAAGATCAAGCATGAACTTTGTTCAACTATGACTAGCATCATGAATGATTCCCATAAGCCGAAAAATAATAACGTAAATATATCTTTCGATATAGCGAACTAACATAAATAAAGTTAATTAATTCGTAATACAGTGCAAAAAGATACGTTATTGTTACTTTGGATGAAATCAACATGTTGTTTCGCTTCCTCTGTATAGTGTGTATATGTTATAATGCTCGTGGATTTTTGCCAGAAATTCCTGATTTACTTACAACAAATTTAATTGTATTAACGCATCTGTTTATTTTCGCAGTGTTTCCGGAGGCTTACAGTTTTTGAACTGTCTTCTGTCATTCCGCCAGTCAGTCCGTCCGAAAACTTTAACATTGGTCATAATTTCCTTATAAGTCATTATTATATACCTACCCTCTAACATTATTTTATGTGGCCCAACGACTGGTGCTGGCCAAATAAATGAATAAATAAACAAATTCGCATTTCATAAAACAGAAAATGAAGAACAAAGGTGAATAATTAAAATTAATTGTAAAATTAATAATTAAAATTAATTATGAATTAATTAAAATTAATTTATATATAATTTAATAAACACAGATACACCCCTGGCCACCGGCCATTCACATATGTCATATATGTCAAAAGTATTTGGTCCAAAGCCTTAAACAAATGACATAACAAACACATAAAGAACAAAACATAAACAAAATTATAATTTTGAGGTTTTCAAATAATGTAACATCTCAAACTTACTGACAAACATTTCAACCAAAATTGGTTCAGTGACATCGCTTGAATTGTATGGATTGGAAACAAACTGTTTACATATGGCCATTGTATTAAAAAAAATAAATATATATAATAGAACTAATAAAAAAAACTCCTGTCCTTGTCTTGTTCCCAGCAATTTCCCTAAAACTTACAATTCCCTCAGCCAATTTGGCCCCTGGTTCCGACGCCCACGCTGGGGTCTCTTCCAGCAATTTCCCTAAGATGTACAATTGCCTTAGCCATTTTTTTTGCCCCACCCCCAGAATAGATGTCAATACATTGGGAGGGTCCAAATTTACTCGTATTAATTGTGGCCCCGGTGAGCGACTCTGGCTGCCCACGCAACTCATCATTGCCAATTTATTTATTTAAAATTAAAAAATACTTCGGAAATTTTTTAATTTAAATTGATACTGATTGAGTGCCTTTTTGCAGCATAATCACTTCATTGACATCTAGAGGGAAGGTTCCCGAACAACTATGTTGGATACACCCACCAAACGGGGGATTCGTCTCTATTTTAGAGGTCAGCTGGGGAGTTGCAGTGCATGTTATGTCTCACCATTGGTGTATTAGCTCTATTTTTAATATTCCTCACAAGGATGCAAAGATTGGACTCTTCCGCTCGTTGGCTGCACGTGCGCGGTGGCCAGGAGCATTGTCGATTTTGACACGTGCACAGTGGCCTTTGTCTTTTTGACCCGTCAAACACCTATTCTTTTTTCCAATTTCGTACGCTGGGGCAGCGTAGGCCATCGCTGTTTTTCAAACACCTATTCTTTTTTAAGGAAAGACGTCTTCTTTCGCGACAGCCATTTCAAATAACTTTCAAGCAGTCCTATTGCAACGGGTTTTAGGGTACTTAGAAGAACCTCACACTTTTTGACTCGTCCACCCACTTATCCTACACAATCAGCCTGCTCTATTGGTACCCATCAACTAAAATACGTAGTATGACACCCGGTTTTACCTCTCTATGAACCTCTTGGTTCACGACACGTATTTAGGTCACACATTCCTCAGGTTATGGACATGAGGGTCCCCTTGTGGGTTTTACTACAACAACAACACTCACTAGCCTTCCACACTCACAAGCCAACATATACAATACAAAATACAATATAATACAATTTCCGTGCACAAGAGGTTTTTCGGTCATTTCTCTTAATGCCTGATGAATCACCTTTCTTTGGGCTATTTCGGCTCACAATAATGAATAATATATAGGTGTTATGTGATAATGGGTCTTATGTCATCTATTTAACTTTTGAAGTTCTTTTTAACTGTACCATTTCACATTCAGGAAACCACCTGTGTGCAGGGAAAGAGAGTCTTAACCTAAGTAACCAATGTACAGGACGATTTGCAATCTTCTCGTACTATAATCACCAGAAAATGCCCCATGGAAACATGGGAAGTCCAGTTAATCATAATTGGCGAATTTCATTACATTTAAAACCTAAGTACCCAATCCACAGGACGATTTAAATAAACACTCTAATATTAATCTTATAACAGAAAATAAATCTTCAAATTCACAGCATCAGTTGGATTATTGCATCACGGCTTATACTGTTATCCCCTCGGCTCCGGGTGTTTTCCTGAAAAAGACTTTCCTAAGCAGTGGTTCCACGGTGCCTAGCGATTGTTTGATTTCCCAGCTCAATTTGTCTCCATTAGAGGAAACTTTCTCATATATTCTTTAGTAACTCGTTTTGTTCATTAATTTAGTGGTTTCTAAGGTCCAGGGTAAATTGGCTGTACTGCTGCATTCCTTTATTTTTTACTGTACTATGCTGAACAGGTTTGATGGATTTGGCGATGGCAGTTCACCAAATTCAAAAGCTAACCTAGATAAACACTTTATTGGTCGTACGGATAAAAAATAAATAGATATATAAATGTATATATTAAAATGTTTAATCATATTCAATTGGCTTGTGCCCCCATCCACTGCGTACGGATGAAAAGCATCACTACAAATCTTATTATTCAATCAATCAAACATTTCTATTATAACAGAATCACTAAGGAATGTGTTAAGTTTACTAAATCATTTTAAAAAGAATAAATAATTAAGTCCATTGTAAATGTACAATGAAGCTTGTTTCAAGTGTGGCACTGAAGGCCAATTTCTTAATCATAATTAACGAATTTCAATGCATTTAAAGAGTAAAGCTTCAGATTTTTATGCATTATTAACTGAAGGGAGGGAAATTTTTCCTTATTAGGAATTACTGCATAGTTTGTAGGAGCGTTTTGGGGTCAGATCGGAATCGATCATATCATAGGAATAAAAGTCGTCTTCAAAACTACCAAGTCCAAAATGAAAGTTGACCATGGTTCATTCACCTTGGTACTGGTAACGGCTTCCACATGTCCGGTTTGACAGCCCTGTGTCCCTGAATATCTAGTGGCTGTGACTACGGTGCTCAAATTACTGCCCTTTTGGCCAATTTATTCCACTTTCAATAATTTATGATCTTTGCTCAAACGTTGATGTTCTGTGCCAATTTCCACGGCCTTGACATTTTATATTAGCTGATGGATTTTGTTTTCCGTTTCCTTAGTGACGGTTCACTTGCTCATGTCTCCTCTCTCATATGTGGTATGAAATAGCTCGGCCTTCAACCTTTCTTGAGTGCCACAAATTAATCAATGTCCCACACAACTAATGGTTGATATTATATAAAATATTTGAATTGAACAATACTCCGCAATAATAAAATAGATATCAGCATACAATCAAACTACACGGAAACAATTAAGATAATGTGGATTTTGCTAGAGGTTTTCTGATTCATTCTTTATCCATTTATTGTAATAGTATTAAAAGCTGTCCCAGACGGTGTGTTTGGTTAATCTTTGGTGTTTTGTTGAGCGCAGTGTGTCAGTTTAGTTATCTCCCTTAATAGAGTTCAAGATCTATAACGTTTAACAGATAAATGCATCAGACGATTCAATAGTGTAAGTAATAGTATAATAATAAATGAATAGTACGAGTAAATAGATAAATAATAATAATATGAATATAACTACCTAAGGATAAAAACCGGAAAGGTATGTGGTTGTTGGACTTCTTTCCTAATCCAAGATTGTGGGCAGAGGATATGCAATTGTTAGATTTCCTTCCTAACCTAAGATTGTAAGAAAATTGCAGTCACTTAATGCTAACAGCAATATAGTAAGAGATTGCCGCAGAGATTAATACCCTGGAGAAAAGTATCTCGGAACTGCAATCGCAGTTGCACTTGATTTTTGTGATCCTTTTTACTACTCTGATGATGTTTTCATGCAAACTTTATCTGACCTCCGGGGTAGTCAATATAAATTGCCGCCATAGAGTCTTTTGATGATTTTTGCTTTGGCAGACTCTTGGCGTCAATAGTCCACTTATCTTTTTAATAGCGAAAGTTTTCCTTCTTTGTCTATATTGATGCGCAAGGAATTTGGTGCGCAACATTCAAGACCCGATATCAGACAGTTAATATCAACGGATTGCAATAATATTTACATACCTGTGTAGATAATTCATTTCTCAATAATGTTCCGTAAGAATTATGTAATGAATCTTTCAATTTTGCACGCCTGACCAATTTAAATCAACACACTACTCACATTTTCCATTCCAATCGCTGTGCCCGTTGTATACCGCAGGTAGATTTTAATCGATAACGCAGCCTATTACACTGTAATGCCTTCTTCTGATTGGTTGATATTTAAATATTTCATAACATGACGAGAGGTCAGTGATTGTATTGTGATTTAAGCAGAAGTTAAACTGAAACAAATTATGCCTTTTAACTTCAATTCGACGCTATTTGAGGTAAAAATGGACTTCTTAACTAAAACTTTATGAGTTGGTTATGTTATGTTGCAATTTTAAGGATATTGATATAATAGCATTGTATTCATTTTTCGTTATGGTTTTTACAGACCGGAGTTTCAGCGTTCAGATTTATTCTGAACGCGAATTATTTCAGCTAACCTCCGGGGTTACCCCATTTTTGTTTAAAATAGAAATTCTAAATATGAACAGTGTTCTGTGAAAAGAGGGTTTAATACAAGGGAGTAACACGTTGTCCCAGATTTGTTGTGCAATCCGTACTTTGTTTTTTATAATGTTGTATATAGAGTGCTTTGCTCACTCAGGGATGGGTTCTTTTATTTTCCATGAATCTATGGGAAAGTGCTTTCTTCCATTTCTTATTTTTATCTAACTGTCTGAGGACCACTGTTATATGAACAGCATGGCTGCCATTGGCTGGATGAGTTTTTTCCCAGACCATTCTTCGGTTTTTACTTAACAGTTCGGCAATTGAGTATGCCATGTATTAATTCTAATTATGGGATGGATTTCTAGAAATATACCCCATATTAAGACGAAACTTTGTTTATACAAAAAAAGAAACAATAATAATGAATAATATTCAATATACAATTCCACAGGTGGTTAGCGTGTGGCTATGATATTAATTAGTGAAAACATCATTTTGAATGATAAAAAATCATATTATAACGAAAAATTAACTTTTCTGAAAAAAAAAATTTCACTATCAAATATATATATAATAAGGTATGCAACTCAAAATCAGCCCAAAACGGGGTGCATCGCTTTGAACAGCCATATCTTCATCAATTGTGCAGCGATTTTCACGATCTCGGTCTTATTCAACGCAGAAATGAATTTCCTTTCTGGAAATGTATATGTCTTGCAATATTTTTACAAATGCTGGGTCAACTTTTAAGAAATAACACGATACACAACACGCATGACCCAGTTGACAGTGATCATGTATTCTTTATGAATGAAATCTCCAGTTGTAAAGACACACCTCCGCATTGGACCAATGAAATCACTCGTATGTTTAAAATGTCAGTTAGTTGAAATGTATGTAAACAAAGGTTTCAAACGGCGCTGGACAGTTAGTCTTGATGCAGAATGTAACGACAAGAACGGTAATAATGTTTTTTCATACGTTTTATTGAATTATGGTATCGAACTACATGAACTTTCTAGGGAAGTTGCCCTTTACTCCGTGAAGATTTCAGTCTTAAAGACAGCATGATCACTGTCAACTGGGTCATGCGTGTTGTGTATCGTGTTATTTCTTAAAAGTTGACCCAGCGTTTGTTAAAATATTGCAAGACATATACATTTCCAGAAAGGAAATTCATTTCTGCGTTGAATAAGACCGAGATCGTGAAAATCGCTGCACAATTGATGAAGATATGGCTGTTCAAAGCGATGCACCCCGTTTTGGGCTGATTTTGAGTTGCATACCTTGTTATATATATATTTGATAGTGAAATATTTTTTTTTTCAGAAAAGTTAATTTTTCGTTATAATATGATTATTTATCATTCAAAATGATGTTTTCACTAATTAATATCATAGCCACACGCTAACCACCTGTGTACAATTCTACCATATAGAAACTTGAAAGCACTAGATGCAAATATTATGATATATGGATAATGTAATCCGAATACACATACTGTTACTACAGAAAGATAAATAAAAATAAAATGTATATATATAAGTTATAAAAGTTGTCCTTTAGAAAAAACGGTTAAGTGCACTTGTATTTCTAATTTGTGGACGAAAGCCATTTAGCATTTTACATGCATACTTGTAATTGGTGGAATTCCTTTTTATTTTTTATGCAACCGTGCTTGACGACCACGGTTGCAGCACTTCTTAAGTGCTCAGATTTTCTTGTAATTGTTGGACTTAAAGCCGACCCGTATTTTATTGATATGTTTAACTGTCGTGATGAAACTTCGGATAGCTTCAAAAAATGGTTACCAACGGCTAGAATGCAGTGGTTCTTGATTGCCCCGTTAGGTTAAGGCACCCCTGTGCCTACGGGAAGGGGTCTTTTGATCCATTTGAGTCTGTCTCTTCTGCCTTGGGTGCGACCAAATGGCTCCTAGGATGGGTGGCGGCCCAAGAAGAGAAAAGTGGGAGGAGTGTTGTGCCGGGCACCAGTCGCTTGCGAAGAGGGAACTGGCCGCTGCAAGCATGATTGGTGGAAGTTAGCCGAGGCACGAGGAATGAGTTCCAAAAGATCGAGGCGCGGGACGAGATTCTCGCTCTCTTCTTGCTGGACTGCGGCCGAGAAAGGTTGTTTCTGACTGTGCGAAGAATACTAAGAAGAACGTCACGTTTCAGCATAACGTAAGTGTTATAGTTTTAAGTGTTATCCTGATAGATTACCAGTACTCAAACCCCCAAGCAAAAGTTAACCTAGATAAACACTTTATTATTTTTCGTTATGGTTTTTGAAGACCGGAGTTTCAGCGTTCAGATTTATTCTGAACGCGAATTATTTCAGCTAGTAAAGAGGCAACACTTGCCAAAAACTAAACGTAGCTTCTAAAATATGACTTACAATTCGTGTGTTTAAGCCATTACCCTGTCTTCGTCTCTTCCAACGATACTCCTATGGTCCTGCAAACACTCAGTCTTGTCGCCAAGATTGAATAAATTCGGGGAAACACTCTTTTCCATTTTCCTGATTCCATTGGCTGTTTCGATTGGCTGTTTCGGCTATGAAAAATAGTTGTATGGCCATAGACGAGAAAGAGCGGTTATGGAAGAGAAAGACCGGTTATAGAACATTTAGTTTTAGAAAGACGTCGGAGGACTAAAAGATAAAAAGTAAATAGTAATAACATAAATTTCATTCTTAAATACAAATGAAATTATATGTACTGGTACTAGTCTTCTATCTGCAATGGTAAAATATGGATGTGTATGGTGTACTTAATATATAAATAAACTACACGTATGGTTTATATGTTTAATGTACATCGATAATAAATATGTAATCAGGCAACTTGATAGTGCGCGTGCATGTGATGAGCGCTACTGCAAGTCGACTATGGCCACAGTAAATAACTATTAAAATGACAACATTGCTCATTTCTTCAAGTCGACTATGGCCACAGTGAATGACTCTGAAAATGAAACAATTTTTCGTTACTGCAAGTCAAATATAGCTATAGTAAATGACTCTTAAAATGTCACCACTGTTCATTAATGAAAGTCGACTATGACCACAGCAAATGACTCTTAAAATGACACAATTGTTCATTACTGCAAGTAGACTATGGCCACAGTTAATCACTCTTAAAATGACACCATCGTTCATTACTGAAAGTCGACTATGGCCACAGCAAATGGCTTTTAAAATGTCCCCATCGTTCATTACTGCAATTCGACTATGGCCACAGTAAATTACTCTTAAAAAGACACCATTTTTCATTACTGCAAGTCGACTATGGCCACAGTAAATGACTCTTTAAATGACACCTACGTCCAATACTACAAGTCGACTATGGCCACAGTGAATGAATCTTAAAATTACACCATTGTTCATTACTGTAAGTTGACTATGGCCACAGTAAATGACTCTTAAAATGACACCATTGTTCATTACTGCAAGTCGACTATGGCCATAGTAAATTACTTTTAAATAACACCATCGTTCATTTCTAAAAGTCGACTATGGCCACAGTAAATGACTCTTAAAAAGACACCATCGTTCATTACTGAAAGTCGACTATGGCCACAGTAAATTACTCTTAAAATGCCACCACTGTTCATTACTGCAAGTCGAATATGGCCACAGTAAATGACTCTTAAAATGACACCATCGTACATTACTGCAAGTCGACTATGGCCACAGTAAATGACTCTTAAAATGTCACCACTGTTCATTATTGCAAGTCGACTATGGCCACAGTAAATGACTCTTTAAATGACACCTACGTCCAATACTACAAGTCGACTATGGCCACAGTAAATGAATCTTAAAATTACACCATTGTTCATTACTGTAAGTTGACTATGGCCACAGTAAATGACTCTTAAAAAGACATCATTTTTCATTACTGCAAGTCGACTATGGCCACAGTAAATGACTCTTTAAATGACACCTACGTCCAATACTACAAGTCGACTATGGCCACAGTAAATGAATCTTAAAATTACACTATTGTTCATTACTGTAAGTTGACTATGGCCACAGTAAATGACTCTTAAAATGACACCATTGTTCATTACTGCAAGTCGACTATGGCCACAGTAAATGACTGTTAAAATAACACCATCGTTCATTTCTAAAAATCGACTATGGCCACAGAAAATGACTCTTAAAATGACACCATCGTTCATTACTAAAAGTCGACTATGTCCACAGTAAAGGACTCTTAAAATAACACCATCGTTCATTACTGAAATTTGACTATGGCCACAGTAAAAGACTCTCAAAATGAGACCATCGTTCATTACTGCAAGTCGACTATGGCCACAGAAAATTACTCTTAAAATGATACCATCGTTCATTACTGCAATTCGACTATGGCCACAGTAAATGACTCTTAAAATAACACCAACGTTCATTACTGAAAGTCGACTATGGCCACAGTAAATGACTCTTATAATAACACCGTTGGTCAATACTAAAAGTCGACTATGGCTACAGTAAATGACTCTTAAAAAGACACAATCGTTCATTTCTGAAAGTCGACTATGGCCACAGTAAATGACTCTTAAAATGTCACCACTGTTCATTACTGCAAGTCGACTATGGCCACAGTAAATGACTCTTAAAATGACACCATCGTACATTACTGCAAGTCGACTATGGCCACAGTAAATGACTCTTAAAATATCACCACTGTTCATTACTGCAAGTCGACTATGGCCACAGTAAATGACTCTTAAAATGACACCATCGTTCATTACTGCTAGTCGACTATGGCCACAGTAAATGCCTCTTAAAATGACACCATCGTTCATTACTAAAAGTCGACTATGTCCGCAGTAAAGGACTCTTAAAATAACACCATCGTTCATTTCTGCAATTCGACTATTGCCACAGTAAATGACTCTTAAAATAACCCCATCGTTCATTACTTACAGTATACTATGGCCACAGTAAATTACTCTTAAAATGTCACCACTGTTCATTACTGGAATTCGACTATGGCCACAGTAAATTACTCTTAAAATGTCACCACTGTTCATTACTGGAATTCGACTATGGCCACAGTAAATGACTCTTAAAATGACACCATCGTTCATTACTTACAGTCGACTATGGCCACAGTAAATTACTCTTAAAATGTCACCACTGTTCATTACTGGAATTCGACTATGGCCACAGTAAATTACTCTTAAAATGTCACCACTGTTCATTACTGCGAGTCGACAATGGCCACAGTAAAAAACTCTTAAAATGACATCATCGTTCATTATTGCAAGTCGACTATGGCCACAGTAAATGACCCTTAAAATGACACCATCGTTCATTACTGCAAGTCGACAATGGTCACAGTAAATGACTCTTAAAATGACACCATTGTTCATTACTGCAAGTCGACTATGGCCACAGTAAATGACTCTTAAAATGACACCATTTTTTATTACTGGAAGTCGACTATGGCCACAGTAAATGACTTTTTAAATGACACTATCGTCCATGACTGCAAGTCGACTATGGCCACAGTAAATGAATCTTGAAATGACACCATTGCTCATAACTGCAAGTCGACTATGGCCACAGTAAATTACTCTTAAAATGACATCACCGGTAATTACTTCTAGTCGACTATGGCCACAGTAAATGACTCTTAAAATGTTACCATTGTTCATTACTGGAAGTCGAATATGGCCACAGTAAATGACAATTAAAATATCACAATTGTCCATTACTGCAAGTCGACTATGGCGACAGTAAATGAATCTTAAAATTACACCACTGTTCATTACTGCAAGTCGACTATGGCCACAGTAAATGACTCTTAAAATGACACCATCGTACATTACTGCAAGTCGACTATGGCCACAGTAAATGACTCTTAAAGGGATCTTTTCACGCTTTGGTAAATTGACAAAATTGAAAAAAGTTGTTTCAGATTCGTAAGTTTTCGTTTTAGTTATGATATTTGTGAGGAAACAGTAATACTGAACATTAACCATGCTCTAATATAGCCATTATATGCATCTTTTGACGATTTTAAAACCTAAAAATTATAAAGCGTTGCAACGCGAAACGATTGAATAATTTGGAGAGTTCTGTTTTTGTCGTTAAATTTTGTGAAACTACGAAGATTGCTTATATAAGGTATAAAATACGTCAAGAATGTGTACTCGGCGGAATAGCTCAGTAGGCTAAAGCGTTTTTACTTCAGGACTCTGGCAGGACTCCAGGGGTCACTGGTTCGAAACCTGCTCCGGGCAATGTTCTTTTCCTTTCTTTAATTTTTTTCTTGATTTTTTACTGGAGCTTTTATGATCCAATGTTTACATTTATCAATATAAAGCATTTAATGAATAAGTTAAAAAAATGCCAAAATCTGTGAAAAGGCCCCTTTAAGAAATGACCAACGGCCTGTTATGATCTGGGTTGGAAAAAAAACATATTCAAGCTAGTTTACTATATATAAAACATTTGAACTTTAAGAGCCACCCTGACCTTAAGCCGGAGACATGAAACCTGTCAGTAACACAGATTTTTAAAATGCCGAACCATTGTGCCAAATGAGACATAATTCCCTGTGTGCATAAATCTGTCCTATTCCGGACACTATTTGACGATTGAATTCTATGTGTGACGATGGCTATGAGCATAGGTGGCTTTGTTTAGCGAGCGACAAATTGTCACTAGATTCTGATCATTTGTGCTAATTAACTCGATATCCCATCATGCACCATACAAGTATGCCTAAGAAGAGTGCATTATTTTAAGCATATACATAGGTGTATGCGCAAACATGATGTGTCAACTGTAGCATTGAGCGATCAAGATGGGGTTCTTTTTTGCACGCTACACGTCTTCTGGATATGATATTCATTTGTGGTATGTGCAAATTAACTTTAAAATATTCCAACAATCGGAATATAAACGGTAATAAACAATTCATACCTTCTCAGAGATATTTTATCAGCTTGCTAAGCAATTGTTTGGAAAACAGCGCAATAACGTACAATGTAAATATTTTATACAAGCAAGAGTGTCATGTTCCTGAAAGCGCTCACCTGAATATTGGCCTATACGAAGGTTTTTGCGAACATTTTCAACTGGAACGTGAGGTATAAGCTTATAAACAAATGCGTGTTTAAATAAAGTGCGTGACTTGTCTATTTCATAAGTCCGACAAACAGTTCTAGTGAAAGCGGAAACAGAATATAAACATATATTTCTGGGCATCGCCACTAGCATCTCTCATAAAAATTAGATAGGTAGATTAACCCTTAATAAGAATATTCTATGCCATTCAGAAATCCTCAAAACCTCTATTATAATCGCTCATAAGATAATTATTAAACGTACATCAACGGACATTATCAAATTAAGCAAATTACCACAATCCAAATAGTTATTTTTAGCGAAATAAGCAATAGTGATTAAAAACTAAACCTTGAATACCAAAAACAATTTGGTCCGGCACACAAGTATTATGGATCAGTTAGTAGAAAAAAACTATTTGCGCTATGTATATATATCGTAGTCATCGAGAAGTTATATATGCCAACTGCGTGTCGAGCACTTGTTAATTGTATTGTCAAAAATAAAAAGTGGTTAAACTAATTAAAGAAATAAAATATTCATCGTTTAGTGGACCGAAGTGTTCCACATAAATACTGATAATATACCGCAGACTGGGCAAGTTTTAAACGTATTTACCTGTATCGACGTTCAATGTTTGCTAAATACTTTGACCTTACTAACTACAAGAACTGTATTTTAAACAGTAGCAATTTGTAACTCCATAGACATTTGTCGAACACATGACGCGTAATCTTAATTGTTATGCAAATATAGAAATATGACTTAGCCTGTGAATGTAACCGCTGTTTCAAAGTGCCTGGCGACTGTATTTTGTCCCAAAGATACAAACGTCGCAGAAGTGAACGGATATGCATGACGATTTAATACAATTAAGAAAACTTAAGTAGCGACGGTGTCAACAAAATATATGAAGTAGTTTGAAGTGCTGAACAGGAGGAAGATGGCATTTCAAGTATACGTGTCTTTTGCTTTGATATATATGGCTATTTGGCATATGGTTGATGCAAAACCGCCAAACAACAACGATTATATGTCTGGCGGCGGGGGAAATGGTGGCGGTGGAGACTTAACTGCAAAATCCATCCCTTACGATTACGGCTACAATGGTGGCGGTGGAGACTTATCTGCAAAATCCATCCCTTACGATTACGGCTACAATGGTGGCGGTGGAGGCGGGAAAGGTGGCGGTGGAGGCGTCATTGCATATAAAATCCCTATCGATTACGACTACAATGGTGGCGGTGGAAACTTCCTCATCCCTTACGATTACGGCTACAATGGTGGCGGTGGAGACTCCTTTGCCTCTATATCGTCCATCCCTTACGATTACGGCTACAATGGTGGCGGTGGAGACTCCTTTGCATCTATATCGTCCATCCCTTACGATTACGGCTACAATGGTGGCGGTGGAGACCAACCCCAACACACGGATACTGTGACCACAACGATAATGCCAAGCTCTGGTAACCCAGGAGAACACACGGATACTGTGACCACAACGATAACGCCAAGCTCTGGTTACCCAGGAGAACACACGGGTACAGTAACTATTGAGACTATGAGTCCTGCGTCGCCACAGCAACAGAACGTTGGTATTGCGGCTGAAAACGCCGCATCCAGTGAGCCGGTTACCGATCGCGACGTTGTTAAAGCCCTGTACAACAAACTTCTCGATGACTACGATGTGCGCGTAAGACCCATCCAGAATCAGTCAAAACCGATCTACGTGAACACGAAGTTCGTTCCCCTTAGTATCATCGAGTTCGATACCACGGAGCAGACGTTCGCGATCCTGGGGTACTTCCGGGTGCGGTGGATAGACCAGACCATGACGTGGAGGCCGAAGTACTGGAACTACATCAATACGGTTAAAGTGGCAACTAACGTTTTGTGGAAACCGAACATCATTATTCACAAGGTGATGTGCATGTAAATCATTCTCTAAATATATTCTTAGCAACCGCCTTTTGAATATATGTTAACTTTCATTTTCTAAATTAAGGTTAACGGCCATCGAATATTATTTATATTTTATCCTTTTATTATCAACATGATAATAATGATACGTGCACGTGATACAAACTTTCCATAAACGTCGCTTGCAAAATATCATATAAATAATTATTTAAAGGGGCATTTTCACAGATTTTAGCATTTTTTTAAGTTTGTCATTAAATGCTTCATATTGATAAAAGTTAACATTGGATATAAAAAGCTCAAACCACTGACCCCTGGAGTCCAGGAGTAAAAGTCTACCACTTAGACCACTCGGCCATCCTTCCGGATACAATGCCAAGCGTATTTTATACTTTATATAAGCAATCCTCGTAGTTTCACAAAATATAACGACAACAACAGCAGAACTCTCAAAATTATTCAATCGTTTCGCGCTGCAACGCTTTATAATTTTCGGGTTTATAAATCGTCAAGAGTCATATAATAAATATTTTAGAGCATGGTAAATGTCAGTATTACTGTTTCCTCACAAATATCTTAACTAAAACGAAAATTTGCAAATCTGAAACAACTTCTTTCAATTTTGTCAATTTACCCAAACGTGAAAAGGCCCATTTAAACTTGTTCATATTGCTGTTAACATCTTTTTACAATAAAATGAAATTATTTACATGGTTGTTTAGAAGCACGGAGTACCATGACAATCTTCGTGATCGCACAATAGTCGTTATTATTGAGTAAAATATTCTGAACACGTTAGTCATTATTACTGGGGAATTATTTAAAATAGGATTATAAAAAGCTGGATTGTATCCGTTGAACATAATCGATTTCTGCTTCTTTAGATAATAATCATAATGTCTACATAAACAAAAAACTTACATTACATCATACAGTTTATTTAGAATTGTACACTTATATGGCAAAGTAATAAAACGAATAATTCTATGTTCTATAGGCAGTAGACGGCCGAGGAGAGATCGGTGCAAGCGAGACAGACATATTGGTCATCAACTGGAACGGGAATGTACAGTGGGTGCCTGAAGGCATATACACGTAAGCGTATGACCGATACAGATTGCAACGAACAATTAAGACTCCACCACAGCTATTGTAAACTATTGAAGTTTCGTGTACCAATCTTCACAAAGTCTTTAAAGTATCACCAAAAAAATAGTCGTGCTACTAGAGTTTTGTATGACACTAGTTTAACCATTAACATGTGATCACCGAGAGTGTAAAGTGCTGATTTCTTACTGGAATTTTTATGAGCATCTGTGATCAAAGTCATATTTATGCTACTAAGATATCCTATATAAACATAAGAAAACAGATCTTCAAAAAAGTATGTGTACAACTGCTTTATGAAAATTAATTAATCAGTTACAGTCACCGTTTATCAGTAGTTCATATTCATGTTAATGTCCATATATTTAAACCAAGCAGCACTTAATGAAGTGTCTGTGAAAGTCTTAACAGAAGAAATTGTACAAAGTGTAAGTTGCACTCAGTATTCGTAGATGTCAACCGCCTTATAATGCAGCTGTTTCCAATTATACCAAAAGTACATAGCATTAAATATTTCATTTTTTTCAGAATTGTCTGCGACGTGAACATCCAGTACTTTCCGTTCGACGTACAGACGTGCGTTCTCACGTACTATGTAGCGGACGAGAGCACGGCATCAGTGACGCTAGACCACTACTTGACCGTTGACATGAGCGAATACAGCGAGAACGCCGAATGGGTCGTCACCAGTGTTACAAGACAACGCGTCGTTCGAAACAACAACTACTACATCGACATAGAATTTCGATTACAGCGCCGCGCAAACTTCGCGTTGTTCACGCTGATCGCTCCACTAATGGCGCTGGCCTTTCTGAACATTTCGGTTTTTCTTGTCCCCGTGGATTCCGGAGAAAAGGGTTCATTCGCTATCACGATATTTCTGTCCTACGGCGTATTTATGACGATCATCAGCGACACTCTACCTAATAACTCCGCCCAGACTTCGACGTTCGTTCTGCTCCTCGAGACGCTTCTCTGCCTCAGCGTGCTGTCCGTTGTCTACACAGTAGTTCAGGCAAAGCTGGCGTTGACCATCGGTCGCAAGCCATGCCCAATCCAGTGCCTAAGAACGCTGAAGAAACACAATCAAGTCCTCCCTATCGACCACTGCATTGAACATGGAGGCCACGCGTCCAATGACAACATCATCTACACATGGGGGATGTTTCTAAAGCAACTGGATCTTGTCCTGTTCTTTGTATTCTTTGTCGTTGTCAGCATAATGATTGGGATTTTCTTTGCAGTTCTCCTCCGGCATGTCGGCGTAGTTGATTCCTATGCGGACATGGAGCCACAACCAACAACTCGAGTGTTTCCCATCCCCACAACTGCGAGTGGATAAGCAGCGCAGTGAATCCGATTGAGCTTCGCTTTGTGAAAGGGGGGGGGTTAATGCATATGCGTAAAGTCTAGTCCGAAATTGGCCTGAACAGTCTGAACAGGCTATTCAGGGACGACACTTTCCGCCTAAACTTGATTTTTGCAAAGAGACTTTCTTGAAACGAAAACGAGAGTTGTGTTCCGAAACACAATGCCCCCTACTATGCCGCTTTGAAGCCATATATTTGGCCTTTGACATTGAAGGATGACCTTGACCTTTCACCACTCAAAATGTGCAGCTCCATGAGATACGCATGCATGCCAAATATGGAGTTGCTATCTTCAAAATTGCAAAATTTGACCTTGAAGGATGACCTTGACCTTTCACCACTCAAAATGTGCAGGTCCGTGAGATGCACATGCATGCAAAATATAGAGTTGCTATCTTTAATATTGCAACATTTGACCTTTGACCTTGAAGGATGACCTTGACCTTTCACCACTTAATTTGCAGCTCCATGAGGTACACATGCATGTCAAATATCAAGTTGCTATCTTCAATATTGCAAAAAAATTACCTTTGACCTTGAACTTGAAGGATGACCATGACTTTGACCTTTCACCACTCAAAATGTGCAGCTCCATGAGATACGCATGCATGCCAAATATCAAGTTGCTATCTTCAATGTTGAAAAAGATATGGTCAAAGTTAAAGTTTTCGGACGAACGGACAGACAATATATATTTGACATTTGACCTTGAAGGATGACCTTGACATTCACCACTCAAAATGTGCAGCTCCATGAGATGCACATATATGCCAAATATCAAGTTACTATGTTCCATATTGAAAAGTTATGGCCATTAAAGTTTTCGGACGAACAGACAGACTGACTAACTCACTGATGGACAGTTCAACTGCTATATGTTACCCTAACAGGGGCATAAAATATCATAAAAGCGGTAAGTGTCGTCCCTGATTAGCCTGTGCGGACTGCACAGGCTAATCTGGGATAACACGTCGCGCATGCATTAAACCGCTTTTTCACAAAGCACAGCCCAATTTAGTGGGTGAAAGAAAACCATTATGAAAATGTCGAAATCTGGTTTCCAAAACAATGAACTAATAGTTTCTGTAGGAGCAAAACGTAACACAATACTGAAATAATATATATAAGATTCTAACACAGTGACAGTAACGTGTATTTTATGCCTTAACAACTTAATGTATATGACCAAAGGTCCATTTGAAATGAAGTGCTGTTTTTCTGAAGCTGACATTACCAGCTACTAGTATTATTTGTCGCCATGCCAAATCCATTGATATCAAGGATTTCACTTTCTTTGACCTTTGTTTATTGGGTTGAAATTCGCCATAGTTCTTTCACACTCTTTGGGTTTTGCCTTAACTTATTTCTCTTTAATGAAAAAATATGTTCTTATTTTAAAAAAAATAACAAAAATATTTAAGTGTTTAAAAACTAGTTGCCGCTTTATATGTTGCCGCTTTATATGTTGCCTTAGCCCTAACTACATTTGTTTTGGTTCATTCAATTTATACAGACTACACATGTATATTTTTTAAATCAGTTACTAGCTTTTATCTTAAGAATTCAAATGTTTGCCCTTTTACGTTCTAGCTTAAGCACTGGCTTTGTTATCAGAGCAGCCATTTAAACGGATATAATGAAGTTTGAATGGTTCATTCCCTTCAATTCTTCATGGAGATACCAACTGCCTTTAACGTTAGCATGTCAATAGTTTAGGACAATATTCATTTTTTTTATAAAACATGGTATTAAATGAAGTTTAATATTCTGGTAATCAGATTGAGGTTCTTCAGGCGGGCGGCATTTAATCCATGTATGTGGTTTCCGGTCAATAACTTTAGTTAGCATTGACCAATGCAGACTTTGCATGGGCTTGTATTTCCGGCCAAGGTAAGTAAGGTCAAGGTCACTTACTGAGATCAGAAAAATGGTTTTAGCTCATTTATTAACTCGAGTTTGGATAGAGGTAGGCTTTAACAATTGTGGGTGTTGGTAGCTTATGTTCAGATTTAGCCCGGCGTTGCAAAATTATTTAAATAAAAGTAAATTGGTAAGTAAAATGTTAAAAACTTTATTTCGTGATATTTAATTTGTCAGGTTTTTATATAGTGACTAGATTCAGCTTCATTTTAAACATTTAACATAATTTAAACATCACCTATTTATCTATTGACCAGCTGACTTATCATATTGATTAGAATAGGTTTGTGTTAAGAAACTGTTTTTTAATGTATTTTAAGTTACCTAGCTATTTCAAGACTGATATAAAATTCGTATTGTCATTATTTGAACTTAATTTATGAACCATTCGTAAGTTGTTTTTTTTTTAATACAAATATGTTAGTAGCAACTTATTGTATTTATTTCACACTTAATAAGTGTCTGCAAAATTGCCACGCATTGCGCTATTTAATTGGTCAAAAACAAATAATAATAAACATACATTCGAAAGAGTAAATGTTGTACGTTCAAATGTTTAGAAGAAGAATGCCTACAGACATGTTTGGGTCTACAGACAGAAGACAGACATAAGAAGAACAGACATCCACGATGATATCAGTATACAAGGAATGGAAATAAGTGGTTGCCTGTTTTCCCAAGGCGAGCAGATTTTTATATGGGCAGTCCAGTATACAAATTTGTCAAAAAGTCTGTTTGGGGTTCATGCTTAAAATGTTTGAAATAAGCTCACAAAATTAATTCCAACAAGGGGCAAAATTGTCACAAAACCAGGTTTTCAATAAAAACAAGATATGTGTTTGACAGAAACACTATGTCCCCTTTTGCATCGCTTTGAAGCTGTATATTTGACCTTTGACCTTGAAGGATGACCTTGACCTTTCACCACTCAAAATGTGCTTCTCCATGAGAAACACATGCATGCCAAATATCAAGTTGCTATCTTCAATATTGCAAAAATTATTGCAAATGTTAAAGTTGGGGCAAACAAACAAACAAACCAACAGACAGGGCAAAAACAATATGTCCCCCACTATAGTGGTGGGGGACATAAAAAAAAGTCTGATTAAGGGAGACAACTACAACTCAAAATGTGCATTGCTACTGATTGTTCATCACAGTTACCCCCCTTGTTTCAAAATCAATCTATTTTAGTCCTGGCGACCTTGACCTTGGAGATATCTACGTAATTCTTTCGCCTGACACACCGTCCAATGATGGTGAACAAATGTGCGAAATGATTATAAAATCTGACAATGAATGACATAGTTATGGCCCGGACAAGCTCATTTATGGCCATTTTTGACCTTTGAACTCTAAGTGCGACCTTGACCTTGGAGATATCAACGTATTTTTTTCATGCAACACACCTTCCAATGATGGTGAACAGATGTGCCAAATGATTTTAAAATCTGATAATGAACAGCATAGTTATGGCCCGGACAAGCTTGTTCCGCCCGCCCGCCCGCCAGCCAGCCCGCCCTCATTCGCCAGTCTAATAACCAGTTTTTTCCTTCGGAAAACCTGCTTAAAAATCCATATTGAAAAAAAAGCCTTTGCAAACAGAATCAATAATTCAAAGTTTAGAACAATGAAAACACTTTTATCTAAACTTTATAAATAAATATTATATGCATATTACATTTACTTGGTCTTTGGCTCCTAACTCTTTCACGGGCAACCAACATACTTCATATGGTTGCCCATCTTAGCTAGAAGTTAGTTAAGTAAGTTTGTATCGCTAAATAACCCATTTACTTTGTTACTAGGGATTCAAAACAGACATAATTTTGAAAATAATTTAATTCAATAATTGGAAGTGTCTTACACTTGTTTCTGATTACCAGTAAAACCAAAATTATCGTTGCTCCTACTTTCTTTTTTATAATTCCCTTTCACAACATCCTTTGAGATCTTAGATTGTTCATAATCTGGGTGATCAGGACGCATGTAGGTCCACACCGCGTCCAGTCCATGTCCGACTTGATTAACAGGTTGCCAGTTGGGCAAAGGGAACCGTGATACAAGAACTCTTGTGTCCAGAGTTATCTCCTTTTCAAATTTCTTTTCAAGTCCGCCCATCTGAAAATTAAGAATATTTTGTGCTAATTAATCAACAAGAAATGTCCCATGACAGCAACACATGCGCAAAATTGAATAAAATTTTTATAGTAATAACAGTGATATGAAGATTATTTATGTTCATCTTAACATATTATCTTAGTACAAAAAGGACGATGATTCAGCTAACTTGCAGGTCAGAGTTATGGAACTTGGACAGTGATCTCACACAATGATCCGGAACAAACATTTACCTTAACCAATTTTTTACATACAAAAAGGGGGCATAAGTCTGCTTGATTGCAGGACAGAGTAAACAAGACTATTGCCAAGCAGTGAAGTCCCCTACCGGTGAAACTCCACCATTTTCAGCAATATTTCAAGTTTATTTGTTGCCATAGCAACCAGAATTCTTGACGTAGGAACAAAATGGAATGATGTGCATAATCTCCATATTTCCATCTGTCCATGTTTCAAGTTTCATGAAAAAATATTAAGAACTTTTAAAGTTATCGCAGGATCCACCATTTTCAGCAATATTTCTAGCCTATTTGTTGCCATAGCAACCAGAATTCTTGAAGTAGGAACAAAATGAAATTACGTGCATAATCTCCATATTGCCATCTGTCCATTTTTCAAGTTTCATGAAAAAATATGAAGAACTTTTAAAGTTATCTCAGGATCTAGAAAAGTCTGACAGACTGACAGAGCGCAAACCATAAGTTCCCTCCGGTTTCACCGGTAGGGGACAATTAATGGAACTTGGTAAGTAGTGACCTCATACAATAAGTGAGTTTTTCCAATTGATTGCCTGTATCAGAAAAAATTATATTGATTTGTTGTATGTTTACTGTAACCATTTTTTAAGTACAAAAGGGGGCATTATTCTGCTTGATTGCAAGAAATAGTGATTATAACTTGGTCACACTATTACCCAAAACACATGTGTTTAATTACAATAGAATAACTGCAATAGAAAGAGTTATTAAGATGTTGCACGTTTACATTAAAGCCAAGAATGTCATAGGACCTCTGCCATCCAGGTGGGCTGTTCAACTAGTGAAGATGAGCAGTTTTAATAATTGTTGTAATGACTAAGCAAGTAAAGCAAACATTTAAAGTTAAGAAGCAGGCATCAAGGACAATAGGACAGGTGAATATATCTTAAAATTGTCCCATCAAAAAACTTATATTAAAAAACTTACAAGCACAATAAGAATATTGTGCTTCAAGTGGCAGATACATACCAATGTGTCCACTCCAAAAATCACAATGTTGTTGTACTTAGACATGTCTGTCTAAAAAATAAGATTCAAATGAGGTACAGTGTTTATGATAACATGTGCTAACATCTATTGGTGGAATAGCCAATGAAGGGACTTCCCTACATGAAGCAGAGGTATACCAGTCCTAAGTGCACACATTATACAAGTAATCAACAACTGCCCTACTTGAAGCAGAGGTATACCAGTCCTAAGTGCTCACACTATACAAGTAATCAACAACTGCCCTACATGAAGCATAGGTATACCAGTCCTAAGTGCTCGCATTATACAAGTAATCAACAACTGCCCTACATGAAGCAGATGTATACCAGTCCTAAGTGCTCACACTATACAAGTAATCAACAACTGCCCTACATGAGGCAGAGGTATACCAGTCCTAAGTGCACACATTATACAAGTAATCATCAACTGCCCTACTTGAAGCAGAGGTATACCAGTCCTAAGTGCACACATTATCCAAGTAATCAACAACTGCCTTACATGAGGCAGAGGTATACCAGTCCTAAGTGCTCACACTATACAAGTAATCAACAACTGCCCTACATGAGGCAGAGGTATACCAGTCCTAAGTGCTCACAATATACAAGTAATCAACAACTGCCCTACATGAAGCAGAGGTATACCAGTTCTAAGTGCACACATTATACAAGTAAAATCAATAACTGCCCTACATGAAGCAGAGGTATACCAGTCCTAAGTGCTCACACTATACAAGTAATCAACAACTGCCCTACTTGAAGCAGAGGTATACCAGTTCTATGTGCACACATTATACAAGTAATCAACAACTGCCCTACATGAAACAGAGGTATACCAGTTCTATGTGCACACATTATACAAGTAATCAACAACTGCCCTACATGAAACAGAGGTATACCAGTCCTAAGTGCTCACACTGTACAAGTAATCAACAACTGCCCTACATGAGGCAGAGGTATACCAGTTCTAAGTGCTCACACTATACAAGTAATCAACAACTGCCCTACATGAAGCATAGGTATACCAGTTCTAAGTGCACACATTATACAAGTAATCAACAACTGCCCTACTTGAAGCAGATGTATACCAGTCCTAAGTGCTCACACTATACAAGTAATCAACAACTGCCCTACATGAAGCAGAGGTATACCAGTTCTAAGTGCACACACTATACAAGTAATCAACAACTGCCCTACTTGAAGCAGAGGTATACCAGTTCTAAGTGCTCACACTATACAAGTAATCAACAACTGCCCTACTTGAAGCAGAGGTATACCAGTCCTAAGTGCACACATTATACAAGTAATCAACAACTGCCCTACTTGAAGCAGAGGTATACCAGTCCTAAGTGCTCACACTATACAAGTAATCAACAACTGCCCTACATGAAACAGAGGTATACCAGTCCTAAGTGCTCACACTGTACAAGTAATCAACAACTGTCCTACATGAGGCAGAGGTATACCAGTCCTAAGTGCTCACACTATACAAGTATTCAAAACTGCCCTACATGAAGCAGAGGTATACCAGTTCTAAGTGCACACATAATACAAGTAATCAACAACTGCCCTACTTGAAGCAGATGTATACCAGTCCTAAGTGCTCACATTATACAAGTAATCAACAACTTCCCTACTTGAAGCAGAGGTATACCAGTCCTAAGTGCTCACATTATACAAGTAATCAACAACTGCCCTACTTGAAGCAGAGGTATACCAGTCCTAAGTGCTCACATTATACAAGTAATCAACAACTGCCCTACATGAAGCAGAGGTATACCAGTTCTAAGTGCACACATTATACAAGTAAAATCAATAACTGCCCTACATGAAGCAGAGGTATACCAGTCCTAAGTGCTCACACTATACAAGTAATCAACAACTGCCCTACTTGAAGCAGAGGTATACCAGTCCTAAGTGCTCACATTATACAAGTAATCAACAACTGCCCTACTTGAAGCAGAGGTATACCAGTTCTAAGTGCTCACATTATACAAGTAATCAACAACTGCCCTACTTGAAGCAGAGGTATACCAGTTCTAAGTGCTCACACTATACAAGTAATCAACAACTGCCCTACTTGAAGCAGAGGTATACCAGTCCTAAGTGCTCACACTATACAAGTAATCAACAACTGCCCTACTTGAAGCAGAGGTATACCAGTTCTAAGTGCTCACACTATACAAGTAATCAACAACTGCCCTACTTGAAGCAGAGGTATACCAGTTCTAAGTGCTCACACTATACAAGTAATCAACAACTGCCCTACTTGAAGCAGAGGTATACCAGTCCTAAGTGCTCACACTATACAAGTAATCAACAACTGCCCTACTTGAAGCAGAGGTATACCAGTCCTAAGTGCTCACACTATACAAGTAATCAACAACTGCCCTACTTGAAGCAGAGGTATACCAGTTCTAAGTGCTCACATTATACAAGTAATCAATAACTGCCTTACTTGAAGCAGTGCTAGGTGAGAATGGTTGTAAAGAGTTGCACGACCAATCCTCACACAAGGTTTGTGGATGAGTTAGGTATGAATTCACAATACTCATATTCTGAGCTAGCTGGCCTGACATATAGTATGGATCTGACATGGAATGGACCTGCCATATAGTACAGGCCTGCCATATAGTACGGGCCTGCCATATAGTATGGGCCTGACATATAGAACTGGCCTGCCATATACATAGTACAGGCCTGACATATAGAAGGGGCCTGACATATAGTACAGGCCTGACATATAGTATGGGCCTGCCATATAGAACAGGCCTGCCATATAGAACGGACCGCCATATAATACGGGCCTGCCATATAGTATGGGCCTGCCTTATAGTACAAGCCTGCCATATAGTATGGGCCTGCCATATACTACGGGAATGACATATAGTACAGGCCTGACATATAGTATGGGTCTGCCATATAGAATGGGCCTGACGTATAGTACGGGCCTGCCATATACTGCAGGCCTGACATAGTACAGGCCTGCCATATAGAACGGGCCTGCCAAATAGTAGGGGCCTGACAAATAGTATGGGCATGACATATAGAACAGGCCTGCCATATAGTACAGGCCTGCCATATAGTATGGGCCTGACATATAGAATGGGCCTGCCATATAGTATGGGCTTGACATATAGAACGGGCCTGCCATATAGTACAGACCTGCCATACAGTACGGGCCTGCCATATAGTATGGGCCTGCCATATAGAACAGGTCTGCCATATAGTACGGGCCTTACATAGTATGGGCCTGACATATAGAACAGGCCTGCCATGTAGTGAAGGCTTGCCATATAGTATGGGCCTGCCATATAGTACGGGCCTGCCATATAGAACGGGCCTGCCATAGTACGGGCCTGACATATAGTACAGGTCTGTCATATAGTACAATAAAGCATTTGCAATGTGCCTTGACATAATGTACTACCAGTCACCAAGTAAAAATGACAGTCTTAAAATATTTATCAAATAACAATTTGATTCATACTTAAGTGTTTGTTTTTTTATTTAATGAGGATATCACATTTGTGATCATTTTGAAAAATGCATTGAGACTATTTTTTTAAAGAGATAAAAATTTCATATCCAGTGATCAACAATTTATCTGCAATTTAAAGAGGACCAAAAACATGCAGTGACAACCTTCCAGAGGTCCTTGCGGAAAAACGTTGCACTGTGGCCCATCCCCTGACGCCAGGCCTGATAGCGGGAGAACAACACAAGCCAATAGTTAAGCTCAACTCCATATCCATGGAAACCATGTCTTGCTGCCTCTATCACCTGAATAGCAAGTCATAATATTGGTATAGTCCAGATTCCTATTAGTTACGAGAGTGTTTATTGTTATGTATTTATTTAAGTAAATAGAACTAATTAAGAAGCATAATAATTATGAACAACCTGATATGCGATAAATGACACCACACAAATAATTGAAACATAATGAAATTTCATAATATTATTGTAAATAATCATTCTTTTGTATTAATAAATGTTGTAATAAGGGTTTTTCACATCAAATGCCATTAAAAGGAATTTGAATGACTTTGTTTACACAATTTAATTCAGAATTGATATTCGAAAAAAATATTTAATGCGTGAGCATCAATATGACTGCACAGGCTAATCTGGAACAAAACTTGCATTAAGCCCCGTTTTCCAAGATCAAGGCTAAATTGTTTAACTGTGTTTCCTGATCATGTGTCTACCTACCACTCTGCCATCACCACTTCCAATATCCAGAACTGATCCTTGCCTGCCTGTCAAAGCCTTCATTACATTCTGAACCTGAACAACAAACACATCTGTACATTACTGTATAAACTTTATGTGAGTCTCATTCTGAGAAAACAAGGCTTAATGCATGTGCGTAAAGTGTCGTACCAGATAAGCCTGTGATGTCTCCACAGGCTAATCAGGGACACTTCTTTCTGCCCAAAACTATATTTTTGGTAAAAAATTTCCTTTAACCTAAAATACCATAAAAAAACAGAAAGTGTTGTTCCTGAATATCCTGTGCAAACTGCACTGGCTAACCTAGGATGACACTTTCTGCACATGCATTAATCCCCGTGTTCTCAGAGCAGGGCTAATTTCTCTTACAAAGAATGAGCTGCCATTTAAGACTTTAATAGTCATCAGTTAGGTTTAGTTAACATTAATTTAGCTCAATAATTTGAAGGCCACACTCTGGTCTGTTTTCTTGTTTTTTACCAATCATGACCAACTTTTTTAGTCTGCCAAATATCATCCTGTCAAATGTTCTGCATTAATGCTATCACCTTAAACCCTTTACTGCCTTGACTGTTATATGACATTTCTTGCAATATCTACACAATTCAAATATACCGAAACATTCCAATAATTCAAACAAAACATGACATGTTATTCCATGTTAGTAGGGCCTTTATTATAACAATGTACCTTGTGGTTTTAAAGGCCAATTTGGGTCTGATATTCTGTTCATTCCTATTTAAAAGATGTTAAAACCCTGAATTCTCCCATAATTTACGCTTAATTTAAATAAAAAATTAATTTGGATAATATCTGATAAAATAAGAGGCTTTTTTGCAAAAAATTGCAGCAATTTTCACCAGATGAAATATTACATAATTATGCATTTGTAGCAAAGTATTTGATTAATGTTGTATAACAAAGAATAATAAATGTACAAGCATGCTTTTGTAAAAAAAAAATCCACTTATGCCGTAAAAAATATCAGAATGGCCCTGACACCTTTCCCATAAAGGTTAAAATAAACACTTGATTTTTTATTTCAGACCATATTTTCCGAATATATAACTATGTCTGTAGGGCTATTTTGCTCCTTTTTTTCATGCTTAAAAAGGTTGCAAATTGTTGATTTGCCTATATTTGCTCTTT
Source organism: Dreissena polymorpha (assembly GCF_020536995.1). Classification (NCBI taxonomy): domain Eukaryota; kingdom Metazoa; phylum Mollusca; class Bivalvia; order Myida; family Dreissenidae; genus Dreissena; species Dreissena polymorpha. The sequence goes on from NC_068366.1 coordinate 72,451,711, forward strand.
CTTGTTTTAACTTGAAATTAAAAAAAAATAATCCCATTTTTGCATTTTCTTAATGAATTTTAAAGTTTGTTTTGTTTTAGATCCAATCCAGCTGAAGTGGCATTAGTTAGCAGTCTTCGAAATTAGCACACGCCCGATCGCCCGTGGCGAGTAAAATTACTGCCGGGCACATACAAAAATTCACGTTTGTGGCCCGCCAGGCATGTAAATTATTGAAGCCAATTGACAGTTTATAAAAAAAAATAGTAAGCGGTTCTTGATATTTGCAGATCTATTTTTCAATTTTGCGAACAAACACCTTGCCGTAAGTTGTAAAACAATGAAATTCGATTGGTTTAACAACACACACCTGCTTGCACACGTCATCGTTATTGTTTTTGACCGATGCAGTTCGGTCACATTCGGTTCTTATCGACAGTTTCTCTAGACATTAATCGAGAAGATGCTTTTTGAACCGATCATTTCAATCAAGTAATACACTTCTGTTTTTGTCAATGTAAACAAATGTCATTGTCAACATAGAGGCTATGCAGTATCCTAGGTATGTTGATGGGGCTAAGCCTGATAAAGCACTTCCAAAATAGAAAATTGACAATGATTTAGAGAAAAAGGAAGCCAAGAAATGGTACGAGGACACCAGAGAACGCTCTTTTCAAGAGCACTGGTGTAACGATCGACTGTCTTAATTCTAGTGACTGATTAGATGTAGTTGTATTCACTACTATTGAAACAAATGTTCTGCTTTACTATGTGTAGCATGTAAATGTTAAAATGTTGTGATTTGTATATAATTTTGGTTAAAAAAGTTTGGGCATGTAAAAAATATGTTGGGCATGTAAAAATTCTTAAGTAACTGGCCCGACTGGCATGTAACTTTTTAAAGCTAATTTCGAAGACTGGGTTAGGTTAATGTGTATATTATTATCTTATTGATGAAAATGAAGATGCCACAGTCACCTGCAGTGTAGTGGCTGGCACATACGGCAGGATCACTTTACGGAATGCTGGTGCAATGAATGAGACCGTCAAGGCAGCAGTCCCAGCCACAAAGGCACCAAAAATACCAACTACAGTGATACTGGTCTTGTCCCATGGTCGAGGTTCATTCTTTGTTGCTTCATTCAAGGCTAAAATAGAAAAGAGTGATGTACAGTGTTGCTTTTTCAGGCTTTGAGTCAGCAGATCTTGTCAGAATTATCAATCCTGGTCACTAAAATAACTTAACTAGAGACAAAAGGTGAAACATGATAATTGATATAACTGCAAAATGCATAGCCATAAATAATAAATGAATAATCCATGTTAAGTGCAAGTACGCTAGTATTTAAATGATAAAGATAATTATTCACTTATTAAGCACATGATAAATGTAAACAATATACTTATAGCTTTGATTTATAATGTCGTGTATCACCCTTGTTTGTAAATTGCAGTCAAAGTCATTAATCCGAATATAATATTGTCCGAAATCATGGTCAGTTAATAAAATACTGAAATACAGGTCATTAAAACCTCTGCATATTTCACATTCCTCGTCGCTTATAGGCTTGCTTTCTCTTTTCTTAAAATGCATTAGTTATGCGAACGATTATGGGTACAAAGAGATAGATAAACAACATGTATTTGTTTTCTTAAATTCACGTGCTATATTTGCATAGAAATTACAGGGGAGCTCACTGCGTAAGGCTTATTAAACAGCAATAGTTTGTTAGCTCCCTTCTACATCTACATCTACATGGTATCATCAAACTGTCATGGATTGACATTTCTTTGACGGCGCGCAAGGCAAGAATATTTTAAAGTAAAGAGTAAAGCTACAATAGTAAAGGTAGAAAAAAGCTAGATAAAAGTAAGAAAGTATAGTAGTGACCCCAGTTACTTTTCACATCCATCAGGGCAAGACCTGTTTAGCTTCCGTGACGGTACCAGGGCACAAGGCCCCGCCAACATAGCTCTAGTCCGTCATTTGAATGCTTAATTCGTAACTGGGAGGGTGTCCCCTTAGAAGGTTAGGCTGGAAAGCCCACTCTTGAAGGATGCCAGAGAGGGGGCCTCAGCAACGGATGCTGGTAGATCGTTCCAAAGTGGTATACTACGTGGGAAAAAGCTGTATTTGAAGGTGTCAGATGTAGGAGTGACTGGTAAGAAGCCGGAACCGTGCGGGTGTCTAGGCATCTTCCTTCGTCGTGTCAGGTACTTGATGGCATCAATGTCAACCAGTTTGTTGACTATGCGGTAGAGCATTGTAAGTTGATGTTTTGTGCGGCGTGTTTCGAGGGTTTCCCAGTTTAGCTCTTCCAGCATACTATCAACACTGCTTGTATTGTGGAATCTGTTTGTAATAAAGCGCGCTGCACGACGTTGTACCATCTCGAGCTGATACTTGTGAGTTCCATGGTGTGGACTCGATCCATACTGTGCAGCAGTACTCTACGCTGGAGCGAACTAGTGCGATGTAGGCATTTGCCTTGGTTTGTTGAGAGGTGTTTCTCAGATTCCGCCGCAGGAAACCGAGCATGTTATTTGCTTTCTTGGTAACTCGGTCATAGTGATGCCTCCAAGACAATTCTGAGTCAAGATCCACACCTAGGTATTTAGTTGTTTTGTCGATCGATAGTTTGATGCCTTTCAGTATGTATTCTGATGGTATAAGGTTGGATGTAGCCATTGTTACTCGAAGCACGCTGCACTTCTGTGGGTGGAAGTCCATATCCCAGGTGGCTTCCCATCTGGCTAGTGCATCCAGGTCCGCTTGGAGAAGCTGACGATCAAGGTCAGTTTTGATCTGGCGGTAAAGAATGCAGTCATTGGCGAAAAGGCGAACTCTTGACAGCAGCCCCTCAGGTAGGCCATTGATGAAGATTAGGAACAATAGAGGTCCTAATACCGAACCCTGAGGGACACCACTGACTACTGGGACCTCTTCTGAATGTTGCCCGTTGACCACAACTCTTCGTGTCCTGTCGTGTAAGAAGGACGATATCCAAGCTAAGGTGTTTCCTCTTATACCGTAATGGTTTACTTTCTTGAGAAGACGCTGGTGTTGCCTTTCCTTTCTCTGTCATCTAACTTTATTTTCAGTGAGTAACTTCCCAAATTTAAGGGTCATTTCAATACAAGAATTTTGAGAAACTGGCTAACTATTGCCTGCACTAGGTCGTATGAAAGTCAGACGATGATCAGCAAAAATATTGGAAAAAACCTACCTTGCGCGACTGTTTGTTGTCATAAAATGACTACTGACGTTGACTTTTGTGGTCACGTGACAGTTTTTGTTCATTCACAGTGTCTTATATGTTTATTTGTAAATTTATATACAAGAATTAAATTTATCATACCCATTTTGATACTTATACTTTCAAATCTATATGCATTTATATACAAGCACATTTCTGATTTCAATACCCATATCTAATTTTAGATGCTTAAAACCATACCCATATGCATATGTATAATTTTAGTCGAAAAACACATCCCATATTTTCGGCACACCCCTATATACCCGTATATAGGAAGTTACCTTCTAACCCCCGGTGAATATTATACCATTCAGTTTAAAAACATATATATATATATATATCAATCACAAACAAAATCGTATTAATACAGTTTTCAGTGACATTGATTACAAAGTCATTACCGTGCATTTACCGTTTTAGGACCGTGATCCTAGTTTTGATAAATTTATATTTATTAAATGTATTTAATGGCCTATGCTAAGAGTAATTGACGATAACAATAATTTATGTTCTGATAGGGTTTCTGGAGTTTTATAGTCACTTAGCTTCATTATAAACTATACAGACACTAATAGATATGTGTGTAGTTCTGAACAAAAGGAGAGATGACAGAATACACATTCGTGGCCCAAACAAATATTGTCCTCACAGTTTAACATCGGATTGAAGTTTTAGAACGTCAACAATAAATTAGTCCGTACACCGCATATATGTCTTAATTGAAAGAAATTACATACGAATCGAAATTATCATAACCAGTCCACGACGTTGGTAACAACTTTCATTACATTCGTTTGAGAGCATGGAATGACAACTCTGCTGGAAGATTTCAGAGCCAAGTTCAGTCCCTTTCGGGCAAGGTCAATTCCGGGTGTACATATAGACTTTGGGTCAATGTATTGTTTTCATTGTTTGTTGGTACTTTCAAAAACTAACTATTGTTTCATTTTATGAATCTGCAAGATTCTAGATACAAGCCTTTCATCAAAATATGTGCTTACATTGTTTAGTAACACGGATGTAAAACATTACCACCTGAACATTTATGTGACAGAATCCACTATTCATGTACTCATGTACAAGTCGGGGTTTAAAGCAATCCATTGCTACAGTATAAATATGGTCCGTGAAATACTTAATTGTGTATTGATATTAATATGTTTCAAACACATTTTAGCGATTTCGCTGGAAGAATAAAACTTTCCGTCTGATAAATTTGTAGTCAGCAATATGACTTATTACACAAATTATGAGTCACTTAAAAGTGTAAAAATAACCTACCATGTTTAATGCGTTCCAGATATAACAAATGCGTAGTTCTATCCAAAAGCTCTCTGACATATGTTGCAATACGAATACTTTAAAGGGATCTTTTCACGCTTTGGTAAATTGACAAAATTGAAAAAAGTTGTTTCAGATTCGCAAATTTCGTTTTAGTTATGATATTTGTGAGGAAACAGTAATACTGAACATTTACCATGGTCTAATATAGCCATTATATGCATCTTTTGACGATTTTAAAACCTAAAAATTATAAAGCGTTGCAACGCGAAACGATTGAATAATTTGGAGAGTTCTGTTTTTGTCGTTAAATTTTGTGAAACTACGAAGACTGCTTATATAATGTATAAAATACTTCGAGTGTATATACTCGGCGGAATAGCTCAGTAGGCTAAAGCGTTTTTACTTCAGGACTCTGGCAGGACTCCAGGGGTCACTGGTTCGAAACCTGGTCCGGGCAATGTTCTTTTCCTTTTTATAATTTTATTCTTGATTTTTTACTGGAGCTTTTACGATCCAATGTTTACATTTATCGATATAAAGCATTTAATGAATAAGTTAAAAAATGCCAAAATCTGTGAAAAGGCCCCTTTAAGGCATAGTTCAACGTCAATCTCGTGGGTTTTCAACTCCCTACAATATCATATCAATAATGTTGATCTTGAAGCTGACTGAAAAATACTCAAAACATAATGATATTCGATCTCTACACTGTAACCACAGCCAGATGCCAGTATACACACCTGTAAAGCCGCAAGCTTTCATAGCTGATCACAAACAGTAAAATTTCAATGAAAGACCTATTATGATGAATCTTAATGTGAATCCCCTGCAAATCTGGAGTAGTTATTATATTAGGTGTTGGAACCTGCAATTGTAACAGTGTGGTAACGATTGTCAGCTATTAATCACAATAATGCTGCGAAGAAAACTCTAAGTCAGTTGAGACATATAAAGACACTTACAATATCAAAGTGCCTGATGTGTCCAGCTACCTAGTGGTAATGCAAACTATTCCACATGGATGGAGAGGGGAGTTGATTTGAACCATGGTGCTTTAAAAGATTTTATAATTTGGGTTATATTCAATTCCACTCTTAGAGCCAGGGACATGTACAAACATATCCCTGTCACAGCCGAGCAGATTTGTCAGTGCCGATATCAAATTAATTGAATAAATCAGCTAACAATATATTGAGAATAACTTAATTTGAACCCCAATCCGCCGAGACATTTAAGTCGATTTGACGATGAATGTTTACTGTTTCTTCATACAACCAGCATGTAAAAATCTTCAAATATTTAGTTCCAGGGGTGCTGAATACCAGGCGTGTTTATAACTACGCCCAATTTTTGAGGTACAAAAAGTAAAAGTAGTGATACTCATATATTTCGTTACAACATTTCTTCGTATTAATGACGTTATACATATATCCAATAAACTTTCTGACAAACAAAAACTCAGCTGATAGATGCGTGTGTATTTATCATAGAACTATTTTTGCGGTGGAAGGATTTGGCTGTCACTTGGTTCAAGAAATACGACCTTTCCACAGCGCTACGATTAGTTGTCGTTTGGCAGCAAGTGGGACCACGTTAATTTATCATGCACATTTGCCCCAAAACAGCTAATATTACATTGACAGATTCACTAATACATGACAAAAATTATGGAAGAACAAAATTTGGAGGTGGATCGTCAACGGGATGACGAAAAAATGACGTTAAACGATAATAACAATAGAGATGCTGAAACCCCTGAAGTGGGCGAGTCCAAAATGCTCAACGAAGAATGCAAAGAAGCAGACGCCAAAATTATTGACAAAGGTATGTAATTGTCTTTATTTGACGAATCGTTCTTTGATTAATCATATTATGTTTTCATTTGATGTTGTTTATTGCATGATTTTAGATAGCTGATGAGTTGTTTTAATCTCTAAAATGTAACGAAAGCTTGCTGAACTCGTTAAGCAGACGATGGTGTTTTCTGGACGTATGATGCTGTCATTCGAAATGTAAATTTTATTAATTTTTTAATACGCAATAATGGGACCAGGTGGACACCGTGTCAGTTTTATGTTGTAATTCTAAAAAGACCTCATTTTAATTATTAAGTGTTTAATCCATTTTGCAGGAAAGTGATTTAAAAAATTTGATTGTTTTTAATGTTTGGAATTGAAGCATTCATTTTCGATACTAGGACTAAGAGCATTGTTCCAAATTAGGGGAAGATGGTTGTACATTTGCTTACCTTATAACTTGTGACAGAATGAACTTAAACCGTTTTATATCGGAAAAAAGTTGGCATTTGTATACATTTAGTTAAGAGTTGTCTCTCTTTGACTAGAAGTGCTTTTAATACCGCACATGATCACAATCAGCTGTGGTGTCGGTTTTCAGAGAGAGCATTGTCTTTATTAATAATCTGATTTTTAGCTAGGCTGTTTTTGAAGAAACTCTAGGTATTGTCATAGCCAGCTCGTTTTGTCGTGTCCGTTGTCGTGTCGTCCGCGTTGTGCTAAACCTTAACATTTTGTCAAGGTTTTGAACATTGGCTCTAAAATCAAAGTGCTTCAATCTACAACTTTGAAACTTCCAATTTAGCTGCACCTTGATAATTTCTACATGCCACACCCATGTTTGGGTCACTAGGTCAAAGGTCAAGGTCTTTGTGACCTCTAAAAAAAGATCTGACAAGCTTTCATTTATTAAAAACTGCACCCGCAGCCGAGCATGGCACCTGTTATGTGGTGCTCTTGTTTTTTAACCAGGTTTTCCGAAGGAAAAAACTGGTTATTAGATTGGCGAATGCGGGCGGGCTGCTGGCTGGCTGGCGGGCGGGCGGAACAAGCTTGTCCGGGCCATAACTATGTCGTTCATTGTCAGATTTTAAAATCATTTGGCACATTTGTTCACCATCATTGGACGGTGTGTCACGCGAAATAATTACGTCGATATCTCCAAGGTCAAGGTCACACTTTGAGTTCAAAGGTCAAAAATGGCCATAAATGAGCTTGTCCTGGCCATAACTATGTCATTCATTGTGAGATTTTAAAATCATTTGGCACATTTGTTCACCATCATGGGACGGTGTGTCGCACGAAAGAATCACGTCAATATCTCCAATGTCAAGGTCGCCACGACTAAAAATGGATTTTTTTTAAAAACAAACTTACAAAGGGGGTTAATTTTGTTTGTTCATTTCAAAAGTTCAGTTTGAGTTTTCTCCCTTTATCAGATTTTTTTTTCACAACGAAAACCTGGTTTTGTGACAATTTTGTCCCTTGTTACATATTAATTCTCTTTTTTCAAATTTATAAATGGGTGTCAACTCTTACATTAGTCATACCTTTATTAGATTTTCAGTATTAATTTCTAATTTCATATTATTAAATCCATTATTCATCTGCTTACTACATGTCACTAGGTTATTATGTCTGGAAAAAGTCTGTTTATAAAATATAAAATATGCTATTTCAATGTTTCAACTGGCTTTTAAAAAGCTATAACCTCAAAATTGTGATTCTAAATAAATGCTGGACAGGAGTCTTTGGTCTATCACATTGAAATAATTTAGGGTGAAATAAAAACAGTTGTTACCATAAATGATTATGTAATATAAAAAAAAAATTCATGATTAAAATTTGGTGGTGCTCTTTCGTAGAAAACACGGCGGGAAATGGTGACAGTCCAACAAGTGATTCGGACAACAATGAAGGCCGAAAGAAGCGCAAGCGCCGTCGACGTCAGAAAGGTGGCAAGAACCATAGGCGCTGGAAACCATATGATAAAATGAGTTGGACAGAGAAGCAGGCGCTGGAAGAGAAAGAGACTCGTAGAGCAACTCTTAAACGGGAAGAAGCTTTTGCCTCTGGGCACCCTGTTGCTCCGTACAATACAACTCAGTTTCTGATGGATGACCACTGCAAGAACGAGGCTATTTCACCTGATCTTCACAGACATAATTCAAATGATTCAAAGGCCTCAAACTCTTCTGACACTTCCTCGGATTTCTATGAAGACGACGAGAATGATGGTTTTCAGGAGAAGAACTTCATGGACACGTTCAATGATTTTCGTATGCAAGATTTGATGAATAAGACGAAAGAGGACCTTGTGCGAGATTATGTTCAACTTGAAATGAAGTTGGAACAGATAGAGAATCAACACAAATCGGAAGACCTTTCAAAGTCCGGTTCTGAAAGTGACTTTGCTGATGATTCAATGGAGATGAAGCAGGAAGAAGCTGACACTAACAAAATGGTAGACTTTTCTGAATACGAAAAGCTGAAAGCCGAAAATAGCAAACTTAAGATGCAAAACAAGTCTCTTCTTGACATACTTGAGAGTTCATTTCCTAAACATGTACAAGAATTAAATTAAGTACTTGCTGTGTATTTACTTGTAACATGTATATTAATTGATTTTAATGCATTGACTTTTATTTACACTTGCTTTTATGAATTTTGGTGATCTCAATATTTTTCTGAAGTTCTAAAAATGTGATTTTACCAAATGTCTGCATGTCATGTAAACAATGTTGATTTTTTTGTGCTTATTCTCTCTTTTTTTGTTCAAATTTTTAATCAGATTTTTTTTAATTAATCAAAATGGATAGGTTCTTTATTGTAACATCAAAGTACACGGAGACAATGTAGACATTTATTAACTACTGCATGGCAGGTTACCATGGTATTACATAAATTTCAGCGATTTTTTTTGTCCAATTGGGAAAAGTACCCGTTTCGGTCCAATTGGGAAAAATTGAGTCGTGAAAACCTGAAAATTGGGGAAAATCGAGTCGTGAAACCCCCAAATTGGGAAATTGGTGTATTTGATTTTATGCTCCCAAATACTTTAAAATTGATTCTAACTGTTTTCAAGCTGTCAATAATATATTTACCTAGGTTCAAACCAAAATGTTGCATTCCCCCCCCCCCCCCCCCCCCCCCCCCAAAAAAAAAATAAAAAATTATTTTTATTTATTTTTCCTTAAAGGGATCTTTTCACGCTTTGGTGAATTGACAAAATTGAAAAAAGTTGTTTCAGATTCGCAAATTTTCGTTTTAGTTATGATATTTGTGAGGAAACAGTAATACTGAACATTTACCATGGTCTAATATAGCCATTATATGCATCTTTTGAAGATTTTAAAGCCTAAAAATTATAAAGCGTTGCAACGCGAAACGATTGAATAATTTGGAGAGTTCTGTTTTTGTCGTTAAATTTTGTGAAACTACGAAGATTGCTTATATAGGGTATAAAATACGTCAAGTAAGTGTACTCGGCGGAATAGCTCAGTAGGCTAAAGCGTTTTACTTCAGGACTCTGGCAGGACTCCGGGGGTCACTGGTTCGAAACCTGGTCCGGGCAATGTTCTTTTCCTTTTTTAAATTTTATTCTTGATTTTTTACTGGAGCTTTTACGATCCAATGTTTACATTTATCTATATAAAGCATTTAATGAATAAGTAAAAAAATGCCAAAATCTGTGAAAAGGCACCTTTAAATTTGGGAATTTTTTGGCCAGCAATCGGGAAATATGTAGTTTTTTTGTAATTGGGAAAGTGCCGTTTACCGGTACTTTATTAAGAAGGAAAAAAATAGCTGAGTATGGAAACCAGGCCGGGGTTATGGTCAATGACTTCATTAAAACATAAATGTGCAAGTGCCATTATTGTCCCCTACCAGTGAAACCGGAGGGGACTTCTGGTTTGCACTCCGTCAGTCTGTCCGTCATTCTGTCTTGTCAGTCCGTCACACTTTTCTGGATCCTGCGATAACTTTAAAAGTTCTTCATATTTTTCATGAAACTTGAAACATGGATAGATGGCAATATGGAGATTATGCACGTCATTTCATTTTGTTCCTCGTCAAAAATTCTGGTTGCTATGGCAACAAAAAAAAAAAATTACTGACAATGGTGGAGTTTCACCGGTAGGGGACCATATTGCTTGACAATCTCTTGTCAGTAAATTTTGCATGCATGGATTACTATGCAATATTTTTATGTTCTGTTGAAGTGAATTTATTTGCATTGTAATTACAAGAAAAATCTTGTAATTGTTGTGATCTGACATGTCTATATGGAATTGTTTGTTGTTAATCAAATGTTTTTGGAACTAACAAGACATGTACAATATAACATGAAAAATGTTCAAGAGACAATTTATATGTAACAGTAATATAATTTTAACATATGGATACCATTCAAATGAGAATGTATTTACACATTTTATTCTAAATGAATTTGTTAAATTTGTAGACCTGTCAGTAGTCTTAGACATGACGGATTAATTATGTTGACCCTTTCAATTTTAAAACTGTTTCCATCCAAAAATTGTGACAGCAAACAAAACTTTGTTGTATGTTTTAATAATGGTATCCATGTTTGCAGGCCATCTTCAATCATATTAATGCTTTTATATAAAAGTATATATTTGCTTGACTTGTTTAATGGCAGTTATTGAAATGTATTTGTTCTTTGATATTGCTTTTAATTGGCCGACTTAGTGGAAAATATGTGCAACAAATAATGTGCCAGTGGTGCTCAATTGTCCCGTTTTGGACATTTTAGAAAAAAGAAAAACTCATAAAAATAATAAAACATAAAATATGTAATGAAAAATAAGCCTAAGGCTTCATTTTCATTGTCATTATATTAATTTAGGGCATTTTGAAAATTCATCTTTTTATCATGTGAATACTAATATTTTTGTACATAATTACCGTGTGCGCTTTATTATTTTTAGTATGCAGGATGTATTCTTGCCTACATGTAAAATATATAAAGTGTGTACCAGGTGCACAAGTTATTTGTTAAGCATTTTACCACAATGTCTTTCATTTTTGTTTTGAAACTTAAGGTGTTACATGTACATACTCGTCATATCATGAATTCCATGTTTCAAATGTTTGAAGAATGCAAGGGCTTGACTGCTTACTCAAAAAGCTACAATATCAAAAAAGACATTGTCAGCAATTTTTGATTGCCTACTTGTGTTTCAAGTTAGTATTTCTTTAATAATAATTTTCAAATAACCGATCTTTGAAGTTGTTATTTTTTCTAACAAGTCCATTATTGCATACAGTGCTATTTTCATATTTTCAGGATAAACAATTTTGCTTATTACCAAAATATTGAAAGGAGAGCTTTTCTCAGAGTACTTTCCTTTTCATTTAAAGACTTGCAGCAAAAAAGGAATTTTTAATGCAATTGTACAGTAGTCGTAAAAGAAGTTAAGAGTATAGCCTGCCACTAGCAACTGAAATGAGGCTGTAGTGAATTTCAAGTTTTGAAGGATCGAGTATTGATTGACCATAGGTTTATAAGGTACTGTCTCTGTATCTCGATAAAGCTCTGTATTTGTGTGGAGTCTTAATGAATGGTTAACATTTATATAAATCCACGATGTTCTTGTCGGCATGACTTCTTTGAATCAATAACTTCCGATTTGTGAAAGTCTGACTGGAAAGTCCGTTGTAGTAAATACGTCGCTGACTTATCAATGACTTATCAAAAATATTAAACACAGAATTGAAATTGTAAAATGCCTCTCATTTATAAAGATGAGAAAATCTACCTCGAGTCTGTAGTAAAGACAGGGCAAAACATCAATAAAATAATAGAATTAAAATTGACGTGCACTCAACGTGCACTCGAAGCCCTTGTACTTAACTGATCTGTATATGCTGCAGCTGTTGTTTAAAAATGGTGTGTATAACTGTCTTCCTTCTTGCTGTGTAGACTGCGTACTCCTAACCATCCAGTTTTAGAAGAGTTACATCTCAAAGCAATGTGCTTCATAAAATTGTATGCATGTTCTTAAGTGTGTGCTTTCATTACTTTACATTGTTCATATGGTTGACATGTTTCGTTTACTGAATAAATAATACTTACGAATTGTAATGTCTTGAGTGTCTTAAAAACGTTTACTTGTATAACCTCAGTTGGTTCCAGTTGCTTAAGATGTGAGTGTATACATAAGCTTCAACGATTGTTTGTAGTTATTAACTTAAGATTGAAACGTGAAAATGTGAATCTGTTGAAGGTGTGGGTAGATTTAAAAAAAAAAATCAGCTCACCTGAGCACAATGTGCGCATGGTAAGCTTTTGATATTGCCTTTGGTTCCGTGGTCAACGTATGCCATGTGAACATTTTATAGAGAACGTCTATAAGATTTATTTACAATCTTTATGAAACTTAATAAACTTCGAAAAGAGGCATATTTTTTTGTGAAATTTTAGAAGTCAGTTTTTAGCTCGGCTGTTTTCGGAAAAAATCCGAGGTTTTGTCATAGCCAGCTCGTCGTCCGCGGACTTTCGTGCTAAAACCTTAACATTCAAGGCATGGGGCTTCATCAGATGAAAAATGCGTGTTATCTATGCAAATACACATAAGAAGGAGGCGTGGATTTGGTTTTGAAAATAAATGTTTACATTTTGCATTTATCACTACCAAAAAGAACGAAAAGAACATTTACACGCGTGCATTGTCGGAAATGTTTGCAAAGCTGTCAACTTGAACTTGAAGTCATGTATAATATATCCAAATTAAGTTCACATTTATGAAAGTCTACCGCCCATAATTGGAACTATAGGCACAAACTATTATAATAAATGATCTGTTTGCCTATCGGACGTATATTTTTATGTCCCCCACTATAGTAGTGGGGGACATATTGTTTTTGCCCTGTCTGTTGGTCTGTACGTTGGTCTGTTTGCGCCAACTTTAACATTTTGCAATAACTTTTGCTATATTGAAGATAGCAACTTCATATTTGGCATGCATGTGTATCTCATGAAGCTGCACATTTTGAGTGGTGAAAGGTCAAGGTCATCCTTCAAGGTCAGAGGTCAAATATATGTGGCCAAAATCGCTCATTTTATGAATACTTGTGCAATATTAAAGATAGCAACTTGATATTTGGCATGCATGTGTATCTCATGGATCTGCACATTTTGAGTGGTGAAAGGTCAAGGTCATCCTTCACAAGGTCAAGGTCATCCTTTAAGGTCGAACATCATATAGGGGGACATTGTGTATCTCAAACACATCTTGTTACTTGTATGAATTAATTGCTTTACAGTTACAATGATTTTCAAACAATAAAAAAGATACCAATTAGCTGGAAATTAACTTAGCTTCAGAGCGGATATCATTATAAAACCTAACAGTTCAATGAAAATAATCTACAATGCGTCAGAGTGGGCATAAATCAGCTGTAATAGTGAGCTTTTAAGTTTATAAACGAACTTCACACATGTCATATCTCGACATCTTTGTACTGCACCATGTCATATCATTTTTTTCATCAACACGTTGTATGTAAAGTCGAATTTTTCCACCAATACGAACATTTTTAAGAAACCCTGGCGGATATGTTACTCGGGGACATTGGTTCAATATAATTGTCGGTGAAAAAAAACTTTTTCACTGGCATGATATCTTTAAAGAAATTTGTAAATGAAGTGCTTAATATGGACAAATCCCAGCATCGTCGACTTTAAATAGCCATATTTCAATAAATCCTGAATATTAATATATAACCAGGATTTTTCTAACATACATGGTAATACCTCCTTTGCATGCACCAAAATATATTTTATTTCAAAAATGCCTTTAAACAATTATAGAACTGGATTTACTGACCCCACAGGTGGTTAGCGTGTGGCTATGCTATTAATTAGTGAAAACATCATTTTGAATGATAAATAATCATATTATAACGAAAAATTAACTTTTCTGAAAAAAAAATTTTCACTATCAAATATATATATAACAAGGTATGCAACTCAAAATCAGCCCAAAACGGGGTGCATCGCTTTGAACAGCCATATCTTCATCAATTTTTCAGCGATTTTCACGATCTCGGTCTTATTCAACGCAGAAATGAATTTCCTTTCTGGAAATGTATATGTCTTGCAATATTTTTACAAATGCTGGGTCAACTTTTAAGAAATAACACGATACACAACACGCATGACCCAGTTGACAGTGATCATGTATTCTTTATGAATGAAATCTCCAGTTGTAAAGACACACCTCCGCATTGGACCAATGAAATCACTCGTATGTTTAAAATGTCAGTTAGTTGAAATGTATGTAAACAAAGGTTTCAAACGGCGCTGGACAGTTAGTCTTGATGCAGAATGTTACGACAAGAACGGTAATAATGTTTTTTCATACGTTTTATTGAATTATGGTATCGAACTACATGAACTTTATAGGGAAGTTGCCCTTTACTCCGTGAAGATTTCAGTCTTAAAGACAGCATGATCACTGTCAACTGGGTCATGCGTGTTGTGTATCGTGTTATTTCTTAAAAGTTGACCCAGCATTTGTAAAAATATTGCAAGACATATACATTTCCAGAAAGGAAATTCATTTCTGCGTTGAATAAGACCAAAATCGTGAAAATCGCTGCAAAATTGATAAAGATATGGCTGTTCAAAGCGATGCACCCCGTTTTGGGCTGATTTTGAGTTGCATACCTTGTTATATATATATTTGATAGTGAAATTTTTTTTTTCAGAAAAGTTAATTTTTCGTTATAATATGATTATTTATCATTCAAAATGATGTTTTCACTAATTAATATCATAGCCACACGCTAACCACCTGTGACTGACCCTACCGAAATTATTTGAAATATAACGGCTACATCTCCTAGCATGTCCAACTTCTCACAGCATGTCGGGTTTCCGGGGGTGTTTGAGCAAACAGGCCGAGTTTGGTTTTGCTGAATCCATTTTCTCAGTTCCTTAAGTGACTGTATTTCCCGAAAATACAGTAGATCAGTAACATATTCAGTTTGTTTCTGAATATTTGCCGTTAGTTGCAAATTTATTTCGTTATAAAAATTGTAGATGAGTACGACAGCACGTGCTGCGCTCAGGCCTTGTATTGTTAACTTGTGTCGCGATATTAAATGGGACATGTTGCCTTTTGCAACATGTGGATGACAGATCGGTATGAACAACACAAACGTCTGCTGAACTTGCATTTATTAAATATATGTGTTTCAGGACACGAGCTTCGTTATTTATTTCACCGTCACATGTCGTGTATATGCTTTTGTTTTCATTCCTACACGTATCACAGGTGGTTAGCGTGTGGCTATGCTATTAATTAGTGAAAACATCATTTTGAATGATAAATAATCATATTATAACGAAAAATTAACTTTTCTGAAAAAAAAATTTTCACTATCAAATATATATATAACAAGGTATGCAACTCAAAATCAGCCCAAAACGGGGTGCATCGCTTTGAACAGCCATATCTTCATCAATTTTTCAGCGATTTTCACGATCTCGGTCTTATTCAACGCAGAAATGAATTTCCTTTCTGGAAATGTATATGTCTTGCAATATTTTTACAAATGCTGGGTCAACTTTTAAGAAATAACACGATACACAACACGCATGACCCAGTTGACAGTGATCATGTATTCTTTATGAATGAAATCTCCAGTTGTAAAGACACACCTCCGCATTGGACCAATGAAATCACTCGTATGTTTAAAATGTCAGTTAGTTGAAATGTATGTAAACAAAGGTTTCAAACGGCGCTGGACAGTTAGTCTTGATGCAGAATGTTACGACAAGAACGGTAATAATGTTTTTTCATACGTTTTATTGAATTATGGTATCGAACTACATGAACTTTATAGGGAAGTTGCCCTTTACTCCGTGAAGATTTCAGTCTTAAAGACAGCATGATCACTGTCAACTGGGTCATGCGTGTTGTGTATCGTGTTATTTCTTAAAAGTTGACCCAGCATTTGTAAAAATATTGCAAGACATATACATTTCCAGAAAGGAAATTCATTTCTGCGTTGAATAAGACCAAAATCGTGAAAATCGCTGCAAAATTGATAAAGATATGGCTGTTCAAAGCGATGCACCCCGTTTTGGGCTGATTTTGAGTTGCATACCTTGTTATATATATATTTGATAGTGAAATTTTTTTTTTCAGAAAAGTTAATTTTTCGTTATAATATGATTATTTATCATTCAAAATGATGTTTTCACTAATTAATATCATAGCCACACGCTAACCACCTGTGACACGTATAACTGAAATTTCATGGTTGAAGTTTCATTGTATTATTAATTTAAATAAACAAAGATAATACGATCAGTATAAATAGTTAAACAAATAAAATGCTGATGCACGACATGGCGAATTTAATACACATAAACCCATGTCAGCAAAGCGGTAAAGTCGTATTTTATCATTTTGAGTTGCTTGCTTAATGATCACTGCACGTGACTTGTACAATGATAAATTGAACATCGAGACAATACCAAAATAGGCATTTAAAGCTCATGTACATCGAAGAATTTGATTTTATGATACATATTTGTTACATTGTTTTCAGTGTTTAGTCTAAATTGTTAATCACTTGCAAATTAAAGTCAAACGTTCAATATCTGAGACCATTTGACTTTACATTACTCTCGTGTCGACCTTTCTTACAAAATACGTGCACTTCTTTTGTGTCTTCAGCTCTTTCTATTTATAGCACCGCTTCTGCAACCTGCTGTAAATATGTGTACATGTCACGTGCAACACGGTGGGCATTTGTTTATTTAATATGTAAATGTTTATAACGACAATATGAACAGTTGTGGGTCAATCTTGACTGACGTCAGCAAATGTACATGTTCGACCGAAAAACTCGATACTCGTATGTTTACAGCGTATCTCGGTCGCTTAAAATGGACTCGTCTAATCACGTTTGAACGGAAACAGACTATGTACCGCCGTTTTTGTATAGTCTGTTTCAGACTAAAAATGACATTAAAGTTTGCAAAAATCGTTCGATTGCAAACTCATTGTTTCATCAAATTGAAAGTTAACTAGCTGTTTAAATGAATGAAACATAGCGGGAATTACCTCTTACACTCAAACAAAATACTTGTAATAAAGATCTTTATCCACTTATCATGCACTTCTAAAGTTATCCAATATTAACTCTGATTGTGCCTGATTTGTTGTTGTAAACTAAAATGCTGCGGTATAAGTTACATTTTAAGTGTTAATACATGCGTGTACATTTTTTGTGCTTCCTATTTATTGCCGTATAGACCCCTGACAACCGTTACAATATAGAGAAACACGTCCTTGTACTATCTATATTTAATGACTTTCATTTATATAAACACATATATATTTATAATCAGTGTTTAGTTCTCAGCCGATTTTATTTTAATAGTTGATCGTCACTTCCCACTGTATTCGCCCATGAGTCGAACACATATAAATAAATGCGGCGTCTCATTAACACATGTAAATAAATGCGGCGTCTCACGAACACATATAAATTAATGCGGCGTCTCATGAACACATATAAATTATTGCGGCGTCTCATGAACACATATAAATAAATGCGGCGTCTCATGAACACATGTAAATAAATGCGGCGTCTCACGAACACATATAAATAAGTGCGGCGTCTCATGAACACATTTAAATAAATGCGGCGTCTGACGAACACATATAAATAAATGCGGCGTCTCATGAACACATTTACATAAATGCGGCGTCTCATCTGGGTCTACGCTGTTTGCCAAGGCCTTTTTTCTAGACGCTAGGCATAAATGGGTTAATAAGCTGCTTGAGAAACGTATCTAGGACAAATACAAACATGTAAATTTGCATCATTTGTATGCACATTTTATTATAAAACGTTGAATGCGGATGTGTATAAAGAAAACATTAGTTCACGCTTGCGGATATGTAGATCTACTCTAAATATAAACGCAAAATTACATGCATCCTGAAATAAATTTACACGTTAACATCAAATTCTAAGACCTGTAATACATATTATAATTCGTTCGCAGCACTTCACTTCGAAACTCGTATTAAAATCGGCTCGCGTGGTGACATTGACACGTTCTGTATACCAACATGTAATTCGCACCGCTAAACCGAGATAAGAGCCTACATATAACGGTCATGTTAGCGAAGGAAGAGAACTCCTGCAAATTGATATCAACGACAATTATCTCCCTTCTCTCACATATTCGATATATACTTGCATTGTTTACATAAGCATAGCTTTTAGTGATAAATCATCCATATGCGTTGCATCGAGTAATATATGCATGCTAATTTTAGTTTATATAATGATCGAGTATAACCTCAAAATAAGCATCGAGTATGTCTCATTTGTTTGGGGACGGGAGTTTACTGATCATCACGGACATTTCACCTAGTCTGTTTAAGAAATGGATCAAAATAGTTGCAGTAGTACGTTATGGCTTTGTGCTTTTTTGTCATTTTGTGTCAGTATTCACACAACGTGCATACATTTTACCTGCCTGATGAGGGACACATCGCGATAATCGAGTATACTTATGATCATGCTTATCAGATATTATATTTCGAATGTAACCACTGTATTGAATTAAGGGGAACATTAAAAGGATTATAAACAATCGATCACTTTATTCTTGTAGCAGGTTTAAGATACTGTAACCTCAATTATACAATTGTACACTACATTAAATGTCTGTGTTTATCTTTTAATTCTTAAAATGACAAGTTTCACATTTCTTGAGACTGTCACTTTAATATACCTCGAAAATCTACATCAGGAAGCAATTTTTTCACTGAAACCATATGAGATTTACAGAGCTGTCGCAAATAACCCGTAATAACGTTATATTTAATTTTTAATTTAAACCTATTTATTTTAGCTCGATTGCATCGAAAGCCTAAGGCTTATATAAACGCTCTCGAGTCCGTTTCCTGGGCATAGAACCAGTACTTGGTGTCTTTGAGTGAGATCTAAAGAACGCTCCCACGGTGGGGATCGAACCCGTGACCTCCCGGTCGCTAGGCGGACACCATATCCATTACACCACGGCGTCGGTTATATTTGTATGCGCCATGAAAAGAAGCCTCGCAACTTCTGAGTATGAAAACGCTGCGCTTCTTTACATTAAAATTTAAACTTATTACCCTCCAAATAGTAACACATCGAAACATCTACAGTAACATCTCAGTCTAGTGTTTTATAATTAGTAGCCTTATCTGATTTCAGCTCACGAATGTATTATACATACATGTATGTTAGTCAAAAGTTCACGATCTCCGTGTTTACCAAGCCAAGCAGTCAGTTCAATATGGCGGCTGATTTCTGGCTTTTCGTTATAATGTGTTGGCGGGTTTCAAAGTCGACAACAGGAGAACATGCAAAAACTACACAACTACAAAAAGAACGAAACATGTTATATTAATTGTCACAGTGGCGGCATGTTTGTATTTTTGGCGGGTATATTGGTCGTTTTCTCGTAATTGCGTGTGGGCGAGGTTGAAAGTTGCAAGATCGACAACACGCAAGAACAAATATACGTCCATAAAAAGGATAAAAAACGACAAATCTAACAAATGTCACATGTGCGCCCGTTTACGTTCTGGCGGGTATATTTGTCGTTATTTCGAGTTGTCTTGTTTACTACCTACTTCTTCAACCCGCTAAATCGCGAGAACGATATGGCGAAATCAGCCACCATATCCCATTCAATGCAGTGAAAAATGAACAAGTTAAGACATGAACTTAAAGTGATATTATGGGCATCTTACAGTTTATAGGTGTCTATTGCAACCGTTGTTTATTGTTGGTGTTTTCACTTCATATACACTTGTATTTGTTAATGCAGCATCAACATATACTAAAACATTATCCCGGAAAGAGAAAAATAATGCATTTGAATATCAACCGTACTTTCGTTTGACAACTGATCATGCATGTACGATGTGATACTAAATTTAGTTTTATTGCAGATTTGTTCATACGACACAATTTTGTTTTACGGATAATTTCGGCTTACAGGACTGGGTGGGTCACGTAAGAATATCGAATAAAAAATATGTTTTTTATAAACACCTGGTAGCAAGATGAGTTGCATATAATTGGTCAGTAACTACATTTTAACTAACTCTTTTGACCTGTTAATTCTTTTTTCAGCTCAATTCAACAGTGAAAAATGCCCATGATATCACTTTAAGTGGGTTTGCGCGTTTTGAGTAAATACCGGATAATACCTAATAACAACATAAAGGACAACAAATCACGGTCTAATACATGACATATGCTGGAAAAAAATCAGCATGTAGATCTATATAGCTTTTTCATGTATTATATGTTTTAAAACTACAAATTCTATCATCAATCATTAGTGTGTTTCTTATAATTCATGCGTAGTACACGTCAAATTATGTTTGTCGATTAACACGTCATGACATTAACTCCGTATGTAAATTATGTGAAAAATGCACTTTTAACATTGTCAGTTTCATCATGACCTATTTTTTATCGACATCCACTATATATATATTATATGCTTCAAGTTAAAATTACTGTTAAAGTTCCGAAATGTTTATTCTCATACATCGGAAAATGTAATATGATCCTTTAAGTACGTGTATAAACCTATCATTGTCCATATATTTACTTTTATCCCATCATCAGACGTGCATTGTCGAAATAAACCACTGTGGAATAAATTTTCCTCTATTTCGGCAGTGCTGAAAAGCGCGGCGGAGAATGGTGATATTACTCGGAATCAACTATAAAGTAATCATTTTTAGTAAAATCGAATCAGATTCAGCAAAACAAACAATTTAATACCAAGATGTAATATATTTTTAACACATAATGCAACTCAAAAAGCAAAAAAACAAACTATTTACAAATATTAAGTGCGCGTACTCGTGACGTCATTATTAACACGTCATACGACACAATGCATGTTCTTTCACGCTAAAGCTGCAGTTGTTTACTAACAGTTTAGTGTGTTTTTTTCATTATTTCTTAAAAATCGGGGACGTAGAGGTATGATAAACAGAAAAACAGGTTAGTTACTGATCTTTTTGTAATGTATTAGGCTCGGCACGATTAAAATAATGAAACAATGTTTGCTTAAAATAACTTTGGGATTTTCCGTGTAGTTCGATTTTCCTATTCTATTTTTAAAATAATAATTCACGAATAAGAAAATTGATGGGATACATCGAATTTATAAAGTTGTAAGAAACATGCACGCCAAAAATAAAAAAATATATATTGGAGCCCATGACTTTGACGGGTTGCTATGATATATGCCTTTAGCGTTAAAACAATTTATATATAATAAATGGCTATCACTTCAACTCATCAAAAACATATGCTTTGTCTTATATAATGCTTAAATAAGATGGATTAACGTTGTTCATTATATTTGCATTGCGCACCAACCATGTACACTAGCTGTGTGCCCCAGGGCTTTTATACATAGTATTTCATTTGCTTAACCCATTTATGCCTAGTTGACTCTTCCATTCTTCTAAATTGGATCAGTTTATTTCCAAATTAGGGATGTCTAGTATATTTATGCCCCCCTTCGAAGAAGAGGGGGTATATTGCTTTGCTCATGTCGGTCGGTCGGTCGGTCAGTCGGTCCGTCCACCAGGTGGTTGTCAGATGATAACTCAAGAACGCTTGGGCCTAGGATCATGAAACTTCATAGGTACATTGATCATGACTCGCAGATGACCCCTATTGATTTTGAGGTCACTAGGTCAAAGGTCAAGGTCACGATGACCCGAAATAGTAAAATGGTTTTTGGATGATAACTCAAGAACGCATACGCCTAGGATCATGAAACTTCATGGGTAGATTGATCATGACTCCCTGATGACCCCTATTGATTTTGAGGTCACTAGGTCAAAGGTAAAGGTCACGGTGACCCGAAATAGTAAAATGGTTTCCGGATGATAACTTAAGAACGCATACGCCTATGATCACGAAACTTCATGGGTAGATTGATCATGACTCGCAGATGACCCCTATTGATTTTGAGGTCACTAGGTCAAAGGTCAAGGTCACGGTGACCCGAAATAGTAAAATGGTTTTCGGATGATAACTCAAGAACGCATATGCCTAGGATCATGAAACTTCATATGTAGATTGATCATGACTCGCAGATGACCCCTATTGATTTTGAGGTCACAAGGTCAAAGGTCAAGGTCACGGTGACCCAAAATAGTAAAATGATTTTCGGATGATAACTCAAGAACGCTTTTGCCTAGGATCATGACACCTCATAGGTACATTGATCGTGACTCGCAGATGATCCCTATTGATTTTCAGGTCACTAGGTCAAAGGTCAAGGTCACAGTGACAAAAAACGTATTCACACAATGGCTGCCACTACAACGGACAGCCCATATGGGGGGCATGCATGTTTTACAAACAGCCCTTGTTATTACTATATTTAGAATATTCTTACAGAAATTCCTTAAAGCAAACAGCGGCGTCTCATCTGGGTCTTCGCTGTTTGCCAAGGCCTTTTTTCCAGACATTAGGCATAAATGGGTTAACATTTACTCGTAATCATCACGATGTTAACACTTAACGAATTGCTCGTTTGCCTAGCTTGCGATAGTGGTGCACAAAGCAAGCACGTACTACACGCACCATTGAAACTATTCGTGAAGTTCGAACTGCATTTGAAACCATTGCGCCCCATGTAAGACTATATGAATATCCTGTTTGTACATACTGTAAACAACGGTACGAGACAGTAAAGTATATTATTGTTAGTTGAAGTTTCTTGAAATAACATTAGCAATTAGCCAAGTCAGGTAAAAAAAACGCGTCAATGAGTTATCAGTACATATGCACCACAGAAAGCAGCTTAAATTCAGACGTAGAAAAAGACCAACACAGCGTTATCAGTACATATGCACCACATAAAGTAGCTTAAATTCAGACGTAGAAAAAGACCAACACAAAGTTACATTTCTTAATCGTGGCAAGAGAAGAACGATTGTCAGTTTACACGTTTATTCACTAACATAATTAGCAACGTTAACATGTTGGACGACGGCGAAACACTTTATATAGAATACTGCATTTATTGATTACACTCTCAAACAGACATAAACTATACATTGTGTACAATTACGATGAAGGACTTTGTTAAACGAAACAATCATTGGCGTCGCACTGAAGTGCGGCGACTCGTATGTAATACGTTTTTTTTCGCTTATGGGAGAAGTTATTTTACGGATCAATGTATATATTTTTGTTGTCAGAATATCTTGCATAGTGGTGATTTTTTGTGTTAATAAGTGTAAATAAGTACTGCATTTGTGCCTATTACATTTACTACAACATGTATTGCCAATAATGCAAAGCTAATTATTTTAATTAATAACTGATCACAGGGACTGGGCAATAATAAAAGATCACAGGGACTGGGCAAATGTGCGAACCGGTGAAACTTTCTGGTTTTGTATAAAAACAAAGCATAATCAAAATATATTTATTTTGTGGTTTTTCTAACAATAGCAACTTTTGCTGTTCGAGTTTTGGTTAACGCGTATTTTCTTCAATTTTACAAGACGACAGCGATTACACGGTTTATTGCTTTATTGATAACCGTTACACTACAGTCACTTATTAATATCTTAGCTAGAATGTGAATTTTCAAGCGGTTCCGTAGTGTAGTGGTTACACGCTCGCTTCACATGTGAGAGGCCCAAGGTTCGAGCCCCAGTATAATCAAAATATTGATTTGTGTTCTATGTTAACTTTTTGTTTTGATGTAGACATTTTAGTTTCAAGGGATCTTTTCACGGTTTGGTAAATTGACAAAAATGAAAAAAATTGTTTCAGATTCGCAAATTTTCGGTTTAGTTATAATATTTGTGAGGAGACAGTATTACTGAACATTTACAATGGTCTAATATAGCCATTATATGCATCTTTTGACGATTTAAAAACCTGAAAATTATAAAGCGTTGCAACGCGAAACGATTGAATAATTTAAAGAGTTCTGTTGTTGTCGTTTAAATTAGTGAAACTACGAAGATTGCTTATATAACGTATAAAATACGCATCTCATGTATGCTTGACAGGATAGCTCAGTTGGCTAATGCGATGTTTCTTCAGGATTCCGGGGGTCACTGGTTCGAGCCCTGCTGCGGGCTACTTTTGTTTCCTTTTTTAAATTTTATTTTTGATTTTTTTACTGGAGCTTTAAAAATTTAATGTTTACATTTACAAAAATAAAGCATGTAATGACAAACTTCAAAACATGCCAAAATCTGTGAAAAGGCCCCTTTAAATAAATATGCTGTTTTATTGTAACCATTTTTTGTTTTTATTATGCCCATGAAATATATGTGTGAGAGGGTGGGGGGGGGGGGTTCGTAAACACATTTAAACTTTTACAGTGTTTTCATATCAATGAGTACTCAATCCCTATCGTAAATGAGCAACGTAAGAATAAGTTTAGAATCATCTCCACTTGAAGTTGAGAAAAACATGAAAATACGCTTACAAGATGAAGCAGATTTTTAAAAACCTACACAGTTCTGTTCCATTAATGAAAACTACACACGGATGCCAGTAAAAAAGGAAACCAATGTAAATAAAATGAACTATGAAATATTTGGGGGTTACAAAACAAAATCATAGATATTAATGGTTATGTGGGGGTTATAACACAACATCATAGATAATGGTTATATGGGAGTTATAACACAAAATCATAGATAATGGTTATACCAGTATCTTTTTCTATTTTGTTTAAAATTATCGGCCAATATATTAATATTTGCAGTAGAAAAAAAATCGTTCCATGTAACTTCATTGAGTGCCTTTTACACTGAAATTCCCGACGCCCTTGGATGCTTTGCATCAATACTTATCTTGTATAGATCCACAAATACAAACGTGGGCCTGTGGTGTGGTACCACTCGATGCTTATTTTTAAAGGGATTTGTTCACACAGATTTGCGTATTTGGACACATGTCTTCAAATATGCTAACTTACAGATGAAGAACGTTTTGAATATAAAGTCTAAACTGATTAAACGTATTGTCTTCCCCGGGATTCGAACTCAGGACCTCTGGCAACAAAAGCTAATGCGCCACCACTGCGCCGACTTTTAAAACGACTTGCGAATTATAGACTATATGAGCCGCGTTCTGAGAAAGGGCATAATGCATGTGCGTAAAGTGTCGTCCCAGATTAGCCTGTACAGTCCGCACAGGCTAATCAGAGACAACATTGTCCGCTTTAATGGTATTTTTAATTTCAAGGAAGTCCCTACTTACCGAAAATCAAGTTTAGGCGGAAAGTGTCGTCCCTGATTAGCCTGTGCGGACTGCAAAGGCTAATCTGGGACGGCACATTACGCACATGCATTATGCCCAGTTTTATCAGAACGCGACTCATATTAGTGCTCAATAACGTATTTTCCAAATTATCGAAGAAAGGCCTTAAAACGCATTATTATTTCACCGATTTCGAATGAAAATAATTTATTATTTAACAAAAATTTCAAATATTGTTCATAGTTTTGAGTCCCATTTCGCTTATTAAATAATAAATCATACATTCTCGTTTGAATCTATGACACTTATTTTGAAAAACGTCCTTTTTACTAAACAGTAAACAAGTCCCTTTAAAAAATATACGATTTTACAATTAGTTTATGTTCGGAAATAGTGGTGTGTATATATGTGCATGTATGAATATAGATTTTAGAGGCTTGGTTTGGTAGACAATTTAAAATTCCCAAAGGTGCGTCAAGTGTGGCTGCATGCTGACATTTATTGGTAAATGTACAACACGTGGAGACCAATGTCAACAAGAAGTTCTCCTTTAGCTATTGTGTCCAAAAGTAACATCTGATACAACAGCTTTTTTTAACAATTCATTTGGCATGCTTTGTAAGAATTAGAAATGCATAATGCGTGTACAATGTACTTGTCTACAAGTTTATCTCGCTTAATATGGTTGGCCTGTTCGTGTACATGACTACTATTGGTGCGCATTCGCAGAAGAAATTAACTGATTAATAGTCTTAGGCAATGGGTTATTCTTAGATAATGTTGGTAGTTCATCATTACCTGGTTCCTCTATGCAAAATTCAATAGGACGATCATTTAAAAATAATTGGAACGTCAATCCGTTAGATCGTGTGTGCGCGTGCATGCATGCAAGCTTGTGTGCGCGTGTTTTTTTTTTTAATTTTATTTGCCACTTTGTATACATTACAGTAAATTTTAGTCACTCGCAGTAACTCGATTTACGTACGAATCATTTCAAAATTGTTTGTCATATTAGTAAATACATTTAATTTACCATGTAGCCCGGATTTTTTATTGGTGTAACGCGGACATGTTCCAGATGACTGTCTGAAATCTCTATAGGGACATAGCATGTAATCATGTTGCTTCAAAATATACAAATATCGCCAAATAAAAATGCTACTGCAATAGCAAATAGTTAGTTTTGTATGGCAATACTCATTAACAACACCAACTACAAAGGGCAATACGAACAGGTATGTCGATGTTCATGAACGACATCAGTTTAATACCTGAACAATATTACACTAAACAATAGCTGTCAAAAACAAACAAACGAAACAAAAGGCACTTAAAATGAACGTCAGAGCAAGAATTTCTTTTTCGATCTTGTAATTAGTACACACACTGTTTTTAAACCACTACAGACGCAACGCTGATTGTTTTGTGCCGTTTGACAGAGTATCTTTATGAAACCGTCGAGCGGAACGTAAAATGTAAACATCAATACACAGCAGGCGCACGGGGCGAGTATTGTATACAGTGAGCCGTAGGGCAAGGTTGCTGTTCGAGTATGATATAAAGATTAGGATCCTTAGGCTAAACGAAGAGTGTGGTTTATTTCATCTACACCCCACCATTTGTACCAATTACGGGAGATGTTATATCAGATTTGAGTCTAATTTCCCGATATATCACACATTTGTCAGTTTTATAGTTGAAATTCAATTTACCGGGCATAGACAGTGACATAACTCATAACCTTGAAAATGCACGTTGATGTAACGATCTGGAAATCATAGCAACACAAATATTTGACAGAACTTATATCCAAACGAATGAACGTCAACTAATAATATACCGCATCATCATTTTGCAACCTTAAACTATCTCTGTACTTATTTTCACGAGTTGATTTTAGAACATGTACTGTGTAGAAAGCTGTGCAACATTTCGAATGGTCTTCAAACGTGACTGTCCATTAAGGTCAACTTCAATATATCGGCCTATAATCTGTAAAACACGCGGTTGTCTGAACAGAAGACAACTACTCGTGGGTATGTGACGAGGGTCAGAAAACAAACATTATCGCGGCCTTAACGAGTTTATACATGGGTGAAGTAAGCGAACCGCACGTGAAACTAAGGTGACATCAACATGCTGAGGAATACGCAATCGTTAACTACACATCTCATTCACTGTTAATTACTAGTAGTAAATGTATTGCAGTCGGAGATAGACATTCATACTAATAACTATTCGGCTACTTCAGCTAGAACACAATCTGTTGTCACTACTACGTCAATATCGTCCTTTTCAATCCTTTAGTTATGAAAAGCAATACGATATCACATCAGCAAGCTATAAATAATATAGTAATATTTGATCACTTTCTTTTAAATACTACCGCTATTTCTAACGACCGAGACTACAGATGAACACATCCGTTAAATAATAATTATTTTAAAATTCTTTATTTAAAATTTTAGTTATGGAAACGGCATTTGCATGTTTCCCTTAACTCTCACATGCACGATGTGTTTCTACAACAGTACTTGACTTCTCGTAAACAGACAACCCGAGTTGGATTTCCACACATAAACATTACTCAAATGCTTTGCGTCAAATTATTTGGTTGTTATCGAACTGATTCGATGAACATTGCTGGGATATCGTCAAACTAGCCCTTATCACTCTTTGAAGAAAGTTAGAAATATTTTATTTAAAATAAAGCTCGATTGAAGAGGGAAATTGTAACGTCATTATAGAAAATAAATATATACCTTATGAGAAGGTTAATGTGGACGTATTTGGGCTCCAAACCGACTCTAAAATAAACACTGACAGGTATCAGTATACCAAGGGGAAGGGCGATTTTGAACCCAGAGGCATTATCTGAACAAATCTGCTCGAAGACTACCATAACATGCCAAATACCAAACCTCTGTACCTTGCAATTTAAGTGGTTGTTTAATGTCTTTGTATATATACAAGAGAAACACGTAACCCTAGGGTTCGACATCGCGAGTATGACTTGAACAGACTTGGTAGAGGACCACCATATCATGTTACATGCCAAATACCACAACTCTTTGTGTTAGGATTTCAGGGATTTTGTTTTTATTTTTCACTATATACATTTAATGGAAATAAGTAACCACCAGGGCAGGGCCAGTTTTGTCCACAGTGGAATTATTTGAACAACGATGGTAGAGAACCACTATACAATTACATGCCAAATATCAAACCTCTGAGACTTGTGGTTTCAGAACATGATTTTTAAGTTTTATATATATATAAAGGACAAGATAGCCCCAGGGCAGGGCCATTTTTTTCCCTTTAGAGTCTGACAAAACAATATTAAACAAGAGCTGTCTCCATCAATAGACATATGCCCCCAAAAAATGCTTTTCGAAAACTAAACGCAGATTTCGAAACCTAAACGCGGACCCTAAGTTCAAGGTCAAGGTCACAGGGGTCAACATTTGTGTGCATATGGAAAGGCCTTGTCCATATACACATGCATAGCAAATATAAAGGTTATATCTGAAGGGACATAGAAGTTATGAGCATTTTTCAAAACCTAAATGCAGATTTCGAAACCTAAACGCTGACCCTAAGTTCAAGTTCAAGGTCACAGGGGTCAACATTTGTGTGCGTATGGAAAGGCCTTGTCCATATACACATGCATACCAAATATGAAGGTTATATCTCAAGGGACATAGTAGTTATGAGCATTTTTCGAAACCTAAACACAGATTTGGAAACCTAAACGCGGACCCTAAGTTCAAGGTTAAGGTCACAGGGCTGAACATTTTTGTGCGTATGGAAAGGCCTTGTCCATATACACATGTATACCAAATATGAAGGTTATACCTCAAGGGACATAGAAGTAATGAGCTTTTTTCTAAACCTAAACGCAGATTTCGGAACCTAAACGCGGACCCTAAGTTCAAGGTCAAAGTCACAGGGGTCAAAATTTGTGTGCGTATGGAAAGGCCTTGTCTATATACACATGCATGCCAAATATGAAATTGCTATCTGAAGCCACATAGAAGTTATGAGCATTTTTCAAAACCTTAAACGCAAAGTGTGACGGACAGACTGACGGACAGTCCGATCACTATATGCCCTCCTTCAGGGGCATAACAACCAATATTTAAGCCCTGACCCTTGAGGCTTTAGAGATTTTTTTAAGTTTTCATTTTTTAAATATATTTTTTAGCTCTGGTGACCTGCATAAACAATACACTTGAATGATTTAAAAACCTGATTTGAAAGAGGGTCATCCAAGAGTCATTCCTGCGAAGTTTCATTAAAATCTTTAAAGCTGTTCTGTAGGAGAAGTCATTAGAAGAACAAGAGCTTGTCACAGTAGTGCCAACTCCCCGCTGAAATGTGTTTGCTTGTATGACAACATTTGTTTTAGAGAGTAGAATAATATTTGTAAAGACAAATAAAGGGAGATAATTCATTATGCTCCGCACAAAAATTTACTTTGAAATTAAATAAAGGGATATAATTCAAACACTAAGATAGATAGAGTTATGGTTCTTTGTCACTGCACTTCTCCTACTTGCCATCTGTTTAAGTTTCAAGTAAATCCCTTCAGTAGATTTAGAGTTATGCTCCAGACAAAAATTTACTTTAAAGTTATATAAAAGGGGTGATAATTCAAAAACTAAGGTAGATAGAGTTCTGGTTCTTGGTCACTGAACTTCTCCTAGTTGCCATCTGTTTATATTTCAAGTTTCAAATAAATCCCTTAAGTATATTTAGAGTTATGCTCCGGACAAAAATTTACTTTAAAGTTATATAAAAGGGGAGATAATTCAAAAACTAAGGTAGATAGAGTTATGGTTCTTGGTCACTGCACTTCTCCTAGTTGCGATCTGTTTATACTCTAAGTTTAAAGTAAATCCATTAAATAGATTTGGAGTTATGCTCCGGACAAAATTTACTTTAAAGTTACATAAAAGGGGAGATAATTAAAAACTAAGGTAGATAGAGTTATGGTTCTTAGTCACTGCACTCCCCTACTTGCCATCTGTTTATATTTCAAGTTTCAAGTAACTCCCTTCAGTAGATTTAGAGTTATGCTCCGGACAAAAATTTACTTTAAAATTATATAAAAGGGGAGATAATTAAAAAACTTAGGTAGATAGAGTTGTGGTTCTTGGTCACTGCAATTCTCCTAGTTGCCATCTATTTATATATTTCAAGTTTCAAGTAAATCCCTTTAGTATATTTAGAGTTATGCTCCGGACAAAAAAATTCTTTAAAGTTATATAAAAGGGGAGATAATTCAAAAACTAAGGTAGATAAAGTTATGGTTCTTGGTCACTGCACTTCTCCTAGTTGCCATCTGTTTATATTCTAAGTTTAAAGTAAATCCATTGAATAGATTTGGAGTAATGCTCCGGACAAAGTTTCAGCTGGACGGACAGACGGACAGGACCTATTACTATATCCCCTCCGAAAAAAAATTCGGCGGGGATAAAAAGACACACTCATGCACAGACTGGCAGACGACACAATATCAAAAAGCTCCCCATACGTGCTATGTGCTCAGGTCGGCTTAAAACATGATCAGATGATTGTGATGACAAGTCTAGAGGGTCAGAAGAGGGTATTCTTTTAAGCAAACAGTATTGGCTTTGATGGAAAATATATATGCCATATTACAACATATATTACAAGGGTGCTATGACTTTGGTCGGATTGGAAATTCATCACGGAATACAAACTCTGCATGTGATTTTTCATTCAATTATTTTGCAAGATAATAGGAAAAGTAAAGACACTTGTAACAAGAAAGAGATAAACAAAATACAAAACAATCACATCATAGTGCATAAATTAGTGAAATAATACATCTTAAACTGGATGAATTATTTTTCATCAAAAGCAATGAATACACCAGTTCTTAATAAAGGTAAATGAATGCTACACATTATCAATTACATGTATTAATTAAAATATTATTCTTGTTCAGTCAAATGTTACTACACAATCAGTTATCTTTCAACTTAAGCATTTAAACTTTTTGAATACGGCATGCACAAATTAGGAGAATACAACATTAATATTAAGAAAAGGGCCAAAGGCCCTAAAGTGCCCACCTGCGTCCCATAGGAATTTACCTGTTCTGAACATGTAGTATTCATGAGGTTTAAAAAAAAAACTGTCCCAACATCTGTCAGCAGTGTTTTAGAACAAATCACTCAATCATTTGATAGGTCTGGACAAGAATAAAAGAAATCTGCTATATCGACGGGACACATGACACAAATTTCAAGGGCTTTCTTTTCTCCAATACCGGTACACTTGCAAAAAATCAGTTAACAAATCCTGTTATGCGGCTCAGCTGTACTTTTCTTCCAAAATCAAATGTTGGCATTTCACTGACAAAGCCCAAGGTATTATAACACTAACACACTGAACTATATGGCATGGTTAACAATTGAGATTAATCTCATACTTCAACTAACAATGCAGTTAGTTCATATATTTATTTACTTTATTCTCACATTCAGCTAGTTAATGTCATTTAAAACACAAACATTATTTGATAATAGATAAACTCTTTTAGTTTGGATTGTTTACAAAAAAAAAATGTTTGTAATGTGTTTTTTTTTTAATTCTGAGCAAATGTCATGATTAGAGGTAATAAATGTGATTTCTGGAGTGTTCAAATGGTTAAAAAATCAACTGAGACATAATTGGGACAAACGTTCTGAGCAAGTTTCATGAAGATAGGACAATTCCGGTAAATGTGGCCTGAAATGTTCACAAGACATAAGTTGACCACTAACAATGCGCCACAAATGACTGACCAAAGGTAATCACAAGAGCTCACCATCAGCATGTTGTGCTAAAGTGAGCTAAAACTACAAACATCAACACAGATAACATATTGCTACCTGTTTTGGTAATGTTGCAATGTGAATCAAACCTGGATGAACAGTTATACATGTACATGGTGCATAACTGCACACAGCAAATTTATTCTTTAAACAGAATTGCATCAGTCATTTTACAGGCAGGTGCTACAATCCCATACCACAAAGAAGAGCCTGTACATATGTTATATATGTAAATCAATAAGGGCCAGTAATAATTCAATTACTTATTCTTAGACTTAGGTTTAAGAATAAAGAATAAATATTCATAAAATAGCATTTTAATGCTGTCCTAAAGCTTGATTTTAAGTCTTAACTGCCTGCCATTAACTACAAAGTCATTTTAAAGTTACCAAAAATTCCTAGTTTTTATGGTAATTCATAACATGCTTAGTGCTTTCAAATAGCATGTGCTTGCTGACGGCTGGCAACACAAATGTAAAATACTACGTGGATTTCCCATATGCAATGTTTGCTGGCAATAAAGGAACATAACCTCAATCACAGGTATCTGCTAAAAATTGGACAAATATAAAACAGAGATAGCATTACATTAATTCATGTATTTATGGTACTAGCAATACAAGGGAGACAACCAGTTGATGGTATATCACTGAACAATCATTTTACTGTATGTCAGTGATTTCTGGTATAATATTTTTAAATATTCTTATATAATAAAACAATAAATGTGACTTTCTTAGACAAATAGATGCTAATGGAAAATAGACAAAATAGGTTCTGAACACAATATTTTAAAGGAAATAATTTTGGAAAAAAAAACCAAAGTTGTACATACTATTCTAAAGTCAAAATCATTAAACTGAAATGCCCAAATTTAGTTTTATTACAATCAGATAGTATCATAAACTGATAGAGCACACTATATTACCACATAAAACCTATCCCCAAAAAGCGTAAAACTGTGCAATGAAAATCAAAACACTATGTCTCTGTATTTTATCACAGACATTGTGATTTCTCCATGAACATTCAAAATCAATCTTTAAAAGATACTAAACATTGTCACATCATAATGCAGTTTTGTTGCAATCTTCTGTCATGTACCGGGTATGCCAAACTATCAAAATTATTTCTTGAAAAGTATATCCAGATATAATAAATAATACCTTTCAGCAAGTGCATTTGTTTTTCAAATGTCTTTTTAATGCGGTGTATCTTTCAGGTTATAGTAAACAGACACTCATTTAAGTGGTGGGAAACAATTTCTACCTTAAACCATAAATAACAACCTTAAATGTGTCTGAAATCATTAACAGTGTATTCATTGTAATCAACTGGGTTCATGTGTAATCGAACAACAGTGAGAAAAATCCAACAATTTTGAACCTATTTAAAGTCTTTTGAACGGTACATATCACAGTGTCAGTGTTCCCCACACTGGTTGACGTGTTCACTGGGAACTGGTCGAGGTTGTATCTACCTCCACTGTGGCTGGGGCTGTTGAGGAGGGTACCCAGGGGCTGTAGGGTATGGGTACTGCTGCTGGGGGTAAGGGTAGCCCTGGGGCGGGGGACCCTGGGTAGGGTAGGGGGGCTGAGGTCCTCCCTGCTGGGGTGGGTAGCTGCCTTGAGGAGGTGGATAGCCTGAAGAAAAACAGCTTGTGTTATAATCAATTTCTTGTAGGGCTCACACTGCTCTATACCAGATATAATGCTTTCATGGTTGAAAATAAAACACAGCCAGTCGCTAGTGAAACTGAATCATGGCTGAAGTATTACGTACATGCAAACACTAAGGCATCTTTTATGTGATTATTCCATTTGTTTAAAATCATAAGATGACTGAATAAAGATTCCAACTAGCAGATAAAAGTAATGGGACGAATGTGAAGACTGTTCAGATAACACATGTAATTAACCCGAAAACTGAAAATAGCCATAAGGTGCAAAAAGGAGGCTTAATGCAATGAAGTTTGGCAGTAATATTTTGTTTTTTATAAATCCAATTAATACGCTGCCTAAAGCATCTTGATATTAGTGAAGTTACATGAACTGTGAGACTTGTTTTTGGATTATCCACTCAGTCCGAATCAAAATACCATATAGATCTATGTGTGTGTTTTACAAGTAAATTCAAGTAGATTCAGTACATGGCCTATAAAGGGCTGGATACCAACACCGGCTCTACAATAAACAGATCTTTATCAGCTGAGTGATTTCAGACATACTTGGCTCTACAATAAACAGATCTTTATCAGCTGAGTGATTTCAGACATACTTGGCTCTACAATAAACAGATCTTTATCAGCTGAGTGATTTCAGACATACTTGGCTCTACAATAAAGAGATCTTTATCAGCTGAGTGATTTCAGACATACTTGGCTCTACAATAAACAGATCTTTATCAGCTGAGTGATTTCAGACATACTTGGCTCTACAATAAACAGATCTTTATCAGCTGAGTGATTTCAGACATACAATGTACTTGGCTCTACAATAAACAGATCTTTATCAGCTGAGTGATTTCAGACATACTTGGCTCTACAATAAACAGATCTTTATCAGCTTAGTGATTTCAGACATACTTGGCTCTACAATAAACAGGTCTTTATCAGCTGAGTGATTTCAGACATACTTGGCTCTACAATAAACAGATCTGTATCAGCTGAGTGATTTCAGACATACTTGGCTCTACAATAAAGAGATCTTTATCAGCTGAGTGATTTCAGACATACTTGGCTCTACAATAAACAGATCTTTATCAGCTGAGTGATTTCAGACATACTTGGCTCTACAATAAACAGATCTGTATCAGCTGAGTGATTTCAGACATACTTGGCTCTACAATAAACAGATCTGTATCAGCTGAGTGATTTCAGACATACTTGTGGGAAGGAAAATATCAATATGAGCCACACACTGAGGAACAGGGTCTTACTGAATGTGCGTTAAGTGTGATCCCAGATTAGCCTGTGCAGTCTCAACAGGCTTATCTGAGAAGACACTTTCGCATTTATTGTATTTTTTGTTTAAAAAAGAAGTCTCTTCATAGCGAAAATCCAGTTTAGGTGGTAAGTGTTGTCCCTGATGAGTGTGTGCAAACTGGGCAGGCTAAACTGGGACTACACTTTAAGCATGTGCATTGAGCCTGGTTTTATGAGAACAAGACTCATATAATACATTCTCCATAAAAAAAGACAGAGACTGTGTTTGGAAAAACTACTCTGACATTTATATTTAGCATCACAGTGGTTGATTAATCACACTATTGTTTAACATAACATACACTTAAATGCCAACACTGTATCACTGTGTAAATTATTGTACACAACTCCTACGATACAGAACAATACAGAGATATGGATTTTAATGCCGTTACATGTTCAAACTGCCACTAAATAAAACCTTGTTTTGATTAAGATACTTAATAACACATTTGTTGAGTGGATTTTACTACCAATAGTAAAGAAAGCAGGTCAATCCACTTTGTAACAACTTGGCAAGATAACTATAGGTTAAAAGGCATGTTCATTAGTGCAATAAGAGCCCATTTAGTAGCACACATTTACAGGTGAAGGTTCACTGCACTTAAATTAGCAGATGCTAGACACAAGTCTTACCTATGAACAAATGTAGTAAAACAAACTAGATTATACTTTTAATTAAATCAAACACATCTTTTTTTAGATCAGATGTATATTATCTAACTGGATTTTCATTCAAATGGTGAGCGTTAAACTAATGTTATCTTAGACATGAATGTTAACCCTTTACCACTTAGATACATATTTTGACGCATGTGTAGTCCCTTAGAAAGTTTATTTAATTAAAGACCTTTCTCACTAGATTCAAGTTTTTAAGACTTTTTTTCCAAACCTTAGACACTGATGAGCAGCAAACAGCATAAAACCTGAACAGACTGTGATTTACTCGCAAGCTGTTCTGGTTTTATGCTGTTTGCACATAGCCATTGTCACTTTGCTTCTGAAGGGGAAAGGGTTAAGCAGGTACACAAGTTTCCCATTAAAAACTTTGTATACAAAATATTCGGCACATACAAAATAAAGTTATGATAATCATGTGACATGTGTCAGCTGAGGCTTGCTTAAATCAGATCTTATCATGTGACATGTGCAAGGCTTGCAAACGATGCTAAGAGTATTATTTTGTGTAAATAACATGTATGAACATAGATTAATGATATGCCCTTCTAGCAGATGATTGTGCCATGAAAATCAGGTCTATCTTAATATGTGAAAAGATGCCCGAGTAGCCCTCCTGGCTCTGAATTGTTATGTTATGTTCCTAGCAATTGCACAGACATACACTACTAATACAGAAATATTTTATTTGCATAACTCTTCTATGCAAAAGAAGAGGAGATTAAACGTGGTTATGTAGCTATTATTTTGCATGCTGTATGAGACTAGAGTGATAAATATGAAGGAGTTTTCACTCACAGTTTGACATGATGGTTTCTTTAACATTTCCTCTGGGAATGCTTACTGAATTAACTTTTTATTTTATTGCATGGTTGAATCAGTCAAAATGTCAGTAAAAAAGCCTGTCACAACATGCAAACTGAAATTCCTAACAAGGTCATAATGGCCATGAAGCACTCACTTTAGATCACGGTAAAACTATTAATATAACTTAACCTGGTGATGTAAATTTTTGACTTACATGATTGAGACTAGGTTTTGTCTCACTCACCTCCCTGTGGCATGGGGTCGCCCCCATGTAGGGGTTATAGGAGCTGTAGCCAGATGGCATGGCAGGCATGGTCTGGCTGAAGCTAGGACTAACACAGACAGATTAATGTTCTACTCACCTCTCTGTGGCATGGGGTAGCCCCCCATGTAGGGGTTATAGGAGCTGTAGCCAGATGGCATGGCAGGCATGGTCTGGCTGAAGCTAGGACTAACACAGACAGATTAATGTTCTACTCACCTCTCTGTGGCATGGGGTAGCCCCCCATGTAGGGGTTATAGGAGCTGTAGCCAGATGGCATGGCAGGCATGGTCTGGCTGAAGCGAGGACTAACACAGACAGATTTTTTAATGTTCTTATCACCTCCTTGTGGCATGGGGTAGCCACCCATGTAGGGGTTATAGGAGCTGTAGCCAGATGGCATGGCAGGCATGGTCTGACCGAAGCTAGGACTAACACAGACAGATTAAATTTTCACTCACCTCCTTGTGGCATGGGGTAGCCACCCTTGTAGGGGTTATAGGAGCAGTAGCCAGATGACCTGGCAGGCATGGTCTGACTGAAGCTAGGACAAACACAGACAGATTAATGTTCCACTCACCTCCTTGTGGCATGGGGTAGCCCCCCATGTAGGGGTTATAGGAGCTGTAGCCAGATGGCATGGCAGGCATGGTCTGACTGAAGCTAGGACTAACACAGACAGATTAATGTTCTACTCACCTCCTTGTGGCATGGGGTAGCCTCCCATGAAGGGGTTATAGGAGCTGTAGCCAGATGGCATGGCAGGCATGGTCTGACTGAAGCTAGGACTAACACAGACAGATTAATGTTCTACTCACCTCCTTGTGGCATGGGGTAGCCTCCCATGAAGGGGTTATAGGAGCTGTAGCCAGATGGCATGGCAGGCATGGTCTGACTGAAGCTAGGACTAACACAGACAGATTAATGTTCTACTCACCTCCTTGTGGCATGGGGTAGCCACCCATGTAGGGGTTATAGGAGCTGTAGCCAGATGGCATGGCAGGCATGGTCTGACTGAAGCTAGGACTAACACAGACAGATTAATGTTCTACTCACCTCCTTGTGGCATGGGGTAGCCACCCATGTAGGGGTTATAGGAGCTGTAGCCAGATGGCATGGCAGGCATGGTCTGACTGAAGCTAGGACTAACACAGACAGATTAATGTTTCACTCACCTCCCTGTGGCATGGGGTAGCCCCCCATGTAGGGGTTATAGGAGCTGTAGCCAGATGGCATGGCAGGCATGGTCTGACTGAAGCTAACACTAACACAGACAGATTAATGTTCCACTCACCTCCCTGTGGCATGGGGTAGCCACCCATGTAGGGGTTATAGGAGCTGTAGCCAGATGGCATGGCAGGCATGGTCTGGCTGAAGCTAGGACTAACACAGACAGATTAAAGTTCTACTCACCTCCTTGTGGCATGGGGTAGCCTTCCATGTAGGGGTTATAGGAGCTGTAGCCAGATGGCATGGCAGGCATGGTCTGACTGAAGCTAGGACTAACACAGACATATTAATGTTCCACTCACCTCCCTGTGGCATGGGGTAGCCTTCCATGTAGGGGTTATAGGAGCTGTAGCCAGATGGCATGGCAGGCATGGTCTGACTGAAGCTAGGACTAACACAGACAGACTAATGTTCTACTCACCTCCTTGTGGCATGGGGTAGCCTCCCATGAAGGGGTTATAGGAGCTGTAGCCAGATGGCATGGCAGGCATGGTCTGACTGAAGCTAGGACTAACACAGACAGATTAATGTTCTACTCACCTCTCTGTGGCATGGGGTAGCCACCCATGTAGGGGTTATAGGAGCTGTAGCCAGATGGCATGGCAGGCATGGTCTGACTGAAGCTTACACTAACACAGACAGATTAATGTTCTACTCACCTCCTTGTGGCATGGGGTAGCCACCCATGTAGGGGTTATAGGAGCTGTAGCCAGATGGCATGGCAGGCATGGTCTGACTGAAGCTAGGACTAACACAGACAGACTAATGTTCCACTCACCTCCTTGTGGCATGGGGTAGCCACCCATGAAGGGGTTATAGGAGCTGTAGCCAGATGGCATGACAGGCATGGTCTGACTGAAGCTAGGACTTACACAGACAGATTAATGTTCTACTCACCTCCTTGTGGCATGGGGTAGCCACCCATGTAGGGGTTATAGGAGCTGTAGCCAGATGGCATGGCAGGCATGGTCTGGCTGAAGCTAGGACTAACACAGACAGATTAATGTTCCACTCACCTCCCTGTGGCATGGGGTAGCCACCCATGTAGGGGTTATAGGAGCTGTAGCCAGATGGCATGGCAGGCATGGTCTGACTGAAGTACGGACTTACACAGACAGATTAATGTTCCACTCACCTCCTTGTGGCATGGGGTAGCCACCCATGTAGGGGTTATAGGAGCTGTAGCCAGATAGCATGGCAGGCATGGTCTGACTGAAGCTGGGACTTACACAGACAGATTAATGTTCTACTCACCTCCTTGTGGCATGGGGTAGCCTCCCATGAAGGGGTTATAGGAGCTGTAGCCAGATGGCATGGCAGGCATGGTCTGGCTGAAGCTAGGACTAACACAGACAGATAAATGTTCTACTCACCTCTCTGTGGCATGGGGTAGCCACCCATGTAGGGGTTATAGGAGCTGTAGCCAGATGGCATGGCAGGCATGGTCTGACTGGAGCTAGGACTAACACAGACACATTAATGTTCCACTCACCTCCCTGTGGCATGGGGTAGCCACCCATGAAGGGGTTATAGGAGCTGTAGCCAGATGGCATGGAGGGCATGGTCTGACTGAAGCTAGGACTAACACAGACAGACTAATGTTCCACTCACCTCCCTGTGGCATGGGGTAGCCACCCATGTAGGGGTTATAGGAGCTGTAGCCAGATGGCATGGCAGGCATGGTCTGACTGAAGCTAACACTAACACAGACAGATTAATGTTCCACTCACCTCCTTGTGGCATGGGGTAGCCTTCCATGTAGGGGTTACAGGAGCTGTAGCCAGATGGCATGGCAGGCATGGTCTGACTGAAGCTAGGACTAACACAGACAGATTAATGTTCTACTCACCTCCTTGTGGCATGGGGTAGCCCCCCATGTAGGGGTTATAGGAGCTGTAGCCAGATGGCATGGCAGGCATGGTCTGACTGAAGCTAGGACTAACACAGACAGACTAATGTTCCACTCACCTCCTTGTGGCATGGGGTAGCCACCCATGTAGGGGTTATAGGAGCTGTAGCCAGATGGCATGGCAGGCATGGTCTGACTGAAGCTGGGACTTACACAGACAGATTAATGTTCCACTCACCTCCTTGTGGCATGGGGTAGCCACCCATGTAGGGGTTATAGGAGCTGTAGCCAGATGGCATGGCAGGCATGGTCTGACTGAAGCTAGGACTAACACAGACAGATTAATGTTCTACTCACCTCCCTGTGGCATGGGGTAGCCCCCCATGTAGGGGTTATAGGAGCTGTAGCCAGATGGCATGGCAGGCATGGTCTGACTGAAGCTAGGACTAACACAGACACATTAATGTTCCACTCACCTCCCTGTGGCATGGGGTAGCCCCCCATGTAGGGGTTATAGGAGCTGTAGCCAGATGGCATGGCAGGCATGGTCTGACTGAAGCTAGGACTAACACAGACACATTAATGTTTCACTCACCTCCTTGTGGCATGGGGTAGCCCCCCATGTAGGGGTTATAGGAGCTGTAGCCAGATGGCATGGCAGGCATGGTCTGACTGAAGCTAGGACTAACACAGACAGATTAATGTTCTACTCACCTCCTTGTGGCATGGGGTAGCCACCCATGTAGGGGTTATAGGAGCTGTAGCCAGATGGCATGGCAGGCATGGTCTGACTGAAGCTGGGACTTACACAGACAGATTAATGTTCTACTCACCTCCTTGTGGCATGGGGTAGCCACCCATGAAGGGGTTATAGGAGCTGTAGCCAGATGGCATGGCAGGCATGGTCTGACTGAAGCTAGGACTAACACAGACAGATTAATGTTCCACTCACCTCCTTGTGGCATGGGGTAGCCACCCATGTAGGGGTTATAGGAGCTGTAGCCAGATGGCATGGCAGGCATGGTCTGACTGAAGCTAGGACTAACAAAGACACATTAATGTTCCACTCACCTCCTTGTGGCATGGGGTAGCCACCCATGTAGGGGTTATAGGAGCTGTAGCCAGATGGCATGGCAGGCATGGTCTGGCTATAGTTGTAGTTCTGTGGCTGGCTCCACTGCTGGGCTCCGCCTGCAGCAGTTACCATACGTATTAGAGCCATGCTCTGAGTAAACCGACCAAATGCATGTGTGTAAAGTGTCATCCCAGATTAGCCTGTGCAATCTGATTTCATGGCTCTTTACAAAAGATTTGCAATTTAAATCTTTATTAGGCAATCTTTTGACATTAGACAACTGCACAGAGATTGAAAATGGGTTGTTAAATTTTCACATGAATTCCTCAAATCAAATTTTTTGATATAGAACTGAGATATCCTGACTTCCTGACTTGAGTAAACTGATAATAAAAATATCCACAGATCTGCAAATACTGATTTTCAACCTACATGCTGCTCCAGAAATAGTTTCTATTTATTGTTAACTGTAGCATTAATCAATACAGGCCTAAAGAAT
Source organism: Dreissena polymorpha (assembly GCF_020536995.1). Lineage (NCBI taxonomy): Eukaryota > Metazoa > Mollusca > Bivalvia > Myida > Dreissenidae > Dreissena > Dreissena polymorpha. The sequence goes on from NC_068366.1 coordinate 72,493,584, forward strand.
TGAACAGATTTATATTGTAAATGGGCAGACACATACTGACATGAACTTGGTTCTATGCAATCATAATAAATCACTATTTCAGTGTAAGGAGAAGTTTTTGTAAGGTTGCAACTAAAAACACTATATAATTTTAAGTAAAAATCCAATACTTGAAACACAGATTCTTTCAGTCATTTTCTGCTGAGTGCAGCACAATATTCATAGTTTGTTTGATATTTCATTGTATTACAATCCATCATGTCTGTATTGTATTGAAACTATTAAAGGGACCTTTTCACTTTTGTAGATCTTTTGGCAATTTAAAAACCTGAAAATTATAAAACGTTACAAACACAAAACGATTGAATAATTTAGAGAGCTCTGTCGTTATCGTCATATTTTGTGACATTACGAGGATTGCTTATATTATGTATACAATATAGCACAGATGGACCAGTGGTTTAAGCGCTATACTTTTTCTCCAAAGGTCAATGGTTCAAGCTCAGTTGCTGATTACCTTTTTTCTTTCTTTTATGTTATTATTGATTGTTCGTTATTTTTAAATGGAGCTATTTAGTTTCAATGTTTACATTTATCAAAATTAAAGCATTTAATGAAAAACTTCAACACATGCCAAAATCTGTGAAAAGGTCCCTTTAAAATACACAAATGTTTTTGTGAATATTTTCAAGTAAGAAATGTTTGATTTAATTTTGTTGGTACATCATTACACATTACAAAATATGCTGAAACAATTTTCTGCACAAAATACATGTAGGCACATGTAAAGGAAAGGCGATAAGCTCAAGGAAGAAGGAATGTTATTACAATAAACATAATATATTGATTGCCATGTACACATACTAGTAATTGAAATGTAAATAATGTACTAAATCTGAATGAAAATAGTTTAGGTAGTAAAACAACAGTTAACAATATTGTTGAAACAGACAGACCTGTTCAACAAAATATGTACATAAATTTATCAAAATCTTAAATATAAAATGCATTTAAAAGGAAAATGACCTATTTATTATGAAGAATATTATTCAAAATAAACAAACATGTATAAACAAACCTGGTGTTGTCTTTAAATATGTAAAATATTGGTACATTTTATTATTACAGGTAAATTAATATATAATCAATAAGTATATGTATATAATAATCATCAACATTATGACAATGATTATTTTTGTTATTATATAAATAACATCCTATTAAATTTTAATTAAAGCCAGGAAAAAGGTTTGCCATAATGTATAAAGCATTAAAGAGAAGTGTTTAGGTTACAGCACATATGTACCATTGAAGCTTTGGTACAAGGGAACAGTGCATTGTTTATATCAAGACATATAATACATTCTAGAGAAACAGGAGTGAACAGATTTCACAAACATGTAACAACCTGAGTTTGTAGAACTAGTTATTGGATTTGCTGAACCCTGTCCTGTAAACATAGAATGTTGTGTACTACAATCGTTTGAACTGATGTACATTACAAACATATAATGAAAAGATTCTCTGGGCATTCTTCTATGTTTATGCACAATGAGGTTGCTAAAACAGTCTTTAATACAGATATTTAAATATAATTACATACAATTGGCTAAGCTTATTAAAAAAAGTGTCTTGTTCGTAGTTATTAGTTTTCAATATCTGGCTTCCTCTAAAAACTCCAACTTCGTTTGACACTAAAATAAACAATATCTGTTAACTGTCTAAAAACATGAGAAGTATTACAAATGGCAAATAGACCAGATTAGCAACGCAGGTTCATGAATGCAAGAAGCAATGCATATTGGACCTTACCATTATACAAGTTTGAAACCTGCATGTCTGTCTTAATGATTTTGCAAAACATAATTGTTATATTATTTTTAGGAGGGGTTGTGGTGGGGTGTGTGCATTATTTTCCATTAATGACAAACAAATCATGGACCTTATTGGCAATACATGAACTATCTGTGTATACATCACACATTAATAAAAATTAGTACAGGCCTGCTATATACTAAAGAGCATTGTCAGTTTCAATAATAGGAGAATGTTATGTTTGCAAAGAAATTTACAAAAATACTGAAATTTTTTTTATTGAAACAGATGTGTTTTAAAAACAATCAAACATTTTCTAATTACATTATTTTAAAAGTTTTATTTGCTTAACCAACTATTTTAAAGAGACAAAGATGTATTTGCATCATTGAGATCGAAGATTAATATATATGCATCACATCGTGAGAATACCTGCCTTATTGACATTTACAGTATGTCATCATATGAAAACATATAGTTCATGCTTCTTGCTTCGTTGTACTATACAGGGACATGTTTGTGTTGTTGACATTGCTGATGTGGCTTAATAACATTTTATATGTTATGTGATAAAAAAATGTTATCATAAACATGTTTTTTTCTGGTACAACACACAAACAAAAATATAATGAAACAAGGGCTGTTTGTAAAACATGCATGCCCCCCATATGGGCTGTCAGTTGTAGTGGCAGCCATTGTGTGAATATGTTTTTTGTCACTGCGACCTTGACCTTTGACTTGTGACCTGAAAATCAATAAGGGTAATCTGCCAGTCATGATCAATGTACCTATGAAGTTTCGTGATCCTAGGCATAAGCATTCTTGAGTTATCATCCGGTACCAATTTTACTATTTTGAGTCACTGTGACCTTGACCTTTGACCTAGTGACCTGAAAATCAATAGGGGTCATCTGCCAATCATGATCATTGTACCTATGAAATTTCATGATCCTAGGCCTAAGCATTCTTGAGTTATCATCCGGAAACCATTTTACTATTTCGAGTCACTGTGACCTTGACCTTTGACCTAGTGACCTGAAAATCAATAGGGGTCATCTGCAAGTCATGATCAATGTACCTATGAAGTTTCATGATCCTAGGCTTAAGCATTCTTGAGTTATCATCCGGAAACCATTTTACTATTTCAAGTCACTGTGACCTTGACCTTTGATCTAGTGACCTGAAAATCAATAGGGGTCATCTGACAGTCATGATCAATGTACCTATGAAGTTTCATGATCCTAGGCCTAAGCGTTCTTGAGTTATCATCCGGAAACCATCTGGTGGACAGACGGACTGACAGACCAACGGACCGACAGACCGACATGTGCAAAACAATATACCCCTCTTCTTGGAAGGGGGGCATAATAAGTTTGACATTGCAAGGGAGGAAATCACCTGGAAGGAGGAGAAATAAGGGGACAACCAACCACCATAATTATGTACATGCTTTTTTAGTTCATATTAATGGATGAGAACCAACACCAGTCTAGTAAAAAGAAATTTGTATAAATAAAAGAACAAGGTAAATGTTTATAAACTTTCTACTTATTTTCAGTGAACTGGAACATCAGCGCAACACAGGTAAGGTTGTTTTGTTAACCCTTTACCACTCAAAAGCAAAGTAAAAATGCTTGCAGGCTGTTCAGGATTTATGCTGTTTGCTGCTTATCAGTACTTCAGATTTGAAATGAAGCATTAAAAACATGAATCAATAAAGAAAGGTCTGAATGTTATTTTCTCAGGAATGACAGACACGTCAAAATGTGTAGCTGAGCGGGAAAGGGCTACAAGAAAAACTAATAAACTTTCTAGTAATTTTAAGTGAACTGGGGTTGAAGTACTACGTATTAGTGTGGTTGTACACAACTCAGTCATTCAAAACTGATCAAGGGAGAGAACCCACCATAGTTCTGTGATAATGGCTGTTGTGGCATGGGAGGTGCACCTACAAACAAGAGGAGGCCAGTGAAGCCAGGTACCAGAACAGATAGAGCATGAAATAACATTCATGGTGTTTAATGCATTTGTGTAGTGTCATCTGAGATGAGCCTGTGCAGTTTGCACAACCTAATAAGGTACGACACTTTCCACTTAGTCTTGATTTTTGTTAAGAAGAGACTTCCTTTAACGAAAAACTCTAACAAAGTGCAAAGTGTCGTCACAAACTCTTAACAAAGTGGAAAGTGTCGTCACAAACTCTAACAAAGTGGAAAGTGTCGTCACAAACTCTAACAAAGTGGAAAGTGTCATCACAAACTCTAACAAAGTGGAAAGTGTCGTCACTGATAAGCCAATGCAGACTGCACAAGCTAATCTGGGTTGACACTTTATGCACATGCATTAAGCTCCTATTCTCAGAACAAGGCTCAAATAATACTCAAATAATAATAATAATAAGTGTAGGAAATATTGATACATTAATGCGCCAATAATAAACAAAGCACTTTTTCTGGAAATTTCACATTTTGTTATCCAGCACATTGTGAAACAAAAAGTGGTGATGATTCAAAAAAAACAAAAAAACATGCATTAAAAAACATTTATTTCATTATCAAATTCTAAAGGTAAGTTTATTTTCATTTAAGATGCATGAGTTGCATTAGTCTTAAAATACTAGTAATATCCAATTATTGTAACAGATATACTAACCAATGAAGTACAGCACTTTAAACAACATTCAAATTGAGAATTTGCAAAACATTCAATAAATTGTCATTGATCCAAATAACGCATAAAAATTAATGCATGCGTTACAATCTGTTATTTTAATGGAACAAAATGAGCAGATTATTGATTGTCAAGAATAGCACATTCTCTATTGCTCTGGGATGAATGTTCAGGGACAGGTAAACTTTGTTAAGTGATCATGAGTACAGCTTGCTACCACATATGAAGAGGAGAAACAACCTGTGACAAAAATGACATTAGTATACAAATACTTAGTAAACACATCATTAGTAAACACACATAATTAGTATACACATAATTTGTGAACACATAATCCCAGTAACATGCAAAGAATACTTTGAAAATAATGCTAACATGAAAAAAATAAGGGCAACATGTTAACAAAATGGAATTAAATACAAATTTATACTCGTGGTAAGCTGCATTTCTCAAGTTTGTTAACAAAACTATAAATAACTAGAAATGGCGCGGCAGAGGCCGGCGCGTATCCCCACGCCGAATGTTTGACCTAGGTGTGCCCCAGGGTTGGTAATGGGGCCATGCATAGCTGAGATTGACCGTATTGTCATAAGAGAAGTTCATCATCAATTAGAAGTGAATTGGTGTAGAAATGAAGAAGTTATAGTAAAAGGCAATTTTGGGTGGGTGTGACATATGTGGGCAGGGCCCCCCAGGGTTGGTAATTGTGCCATGCATAGTTGAGATTGACCCTATTGTCATAAGAGAAGTTCAGTATCAATTTGAAGTGAATCGGTGTAGAAATGAAGAAATTATAGTAAAAGGCAATTTTGGGCGGGTGTGGTCTATGTGGGTGGGGCCCCAGGGTTGGTAATGGGGCCATGCATAGTTGAGATTGACTGTATTGTCATAAGAGAGGTTCAGTATCAATTTGAAGTGAATCGGTGTAGAAATGAAGAAATTATAGTAAAGGCAATTTTGGGTGGGTGTGGTCTATGTGGGCGGGCGCCCCAGGGTTGGGATTGGGGCCATGCATAGTTGAGATTGACCCTAATGTCATAACAAAAGTTCAGTATCAATTTGAAGTGAATCCGTGTAGAAATGAAAAAATTATAGTAAATGGAAATTTTTGGTGGGTGTGGCCTATGTGGGCGGGGCGCCCCAGGGTTGGGAATGGGGCCATGCATGGTTGAGATTGACCGTATTGTCATAAGAGAGGTCCAGTATCAATTTGAAGTGAATCGGTGTAGAAATAAAGAAGTAAATGTAAAATAACCTAAAAAAATGAGTGATAATTTCTGACGCGGCCCCACCCCAACCGCTATAACTTTTGACCCAGGGGTCAGATCAAAATTCCAAATAGTGCAGGGTCGCACATATGCTCATAGCTACCATGTGTGTAAGTTTCAAGGTTCTAGTGCTTTTAGTGTAGGAGGAGATAGTGGCCAGGACGGACGGACAGACAGACAGACAGACGGCGGAGATAACCACAATATCCCCACCTTTTTTTCAAAAAGCGTGGGGATAATTAATGACAAATCACTGGTTGGGACCAGAGCTGTCCCAAGAAAGCGTGCTCCACTGTTCCTCTGCATATTCAGTGTAACAAGTTGTTTGTAACATTCGCCCAGGTGATCTTGTAATCAACTACAAGGGATCCTGATTTGAACTTGTCATGATAAATATTCTGTCCACGTTTCATTTAGATTGAGTCATAAAGTGGCATCTATAGTGGTAACAATGTTTTTCAAAGATTTGACCTGGTAACCTTATTTTTGGATGCAAATGAACCAGATTTGAACTCTAGATTATAAGATTTGCCCAAATGACCTAGTTTTTAAACACATATAACCCATATTTAAAGGCTACCTAGATATTATCAAGATGAACATTCTGACCAAGTTTCATCAAGATTAAGTCATAAATGGCCACAACTGTGGTAAAAAATTCTTTATAAGATTTGCCATGATGACCTAGTTTTTGAACGCACATGACCAAGATTAAAACTCTGTCTAGATATTTTAAAGATAGATATAGCATTCTGACCAAGTTAAATCAAGATTGATCACACAATTCGCCTCTAGTGCGATAACGAGCCAAAAGTTGAAGCCACATGATGCAGGACATTCAACATAGACTGACAAAAATATCTCGAGGTGATCTCTTTGAGCTCAGATGAGCATAGTAGGGGCATAATTCTGATAAATTGCAGGGTAGAGTTATCGATCTTTATGGTTGACCTCACACAATGACCCTGAACACATGTCAAGTTTCAAGTAATTTCCAATAGTAGAAACAGTAATACAGTGTATATATAGGTTGCTCGTTTACGTTAATCAGATAAATCATTAGATGCCAATGCTGACGTAGAAAACTGGAGGATTAGTATATCTAAGAGTATATGATTATTGCTTGAGCTAATAATTAGTATATAACAATATGGTATGTGGATTTAAAGAAAAAATAACCCAAAACATAATAGCATATATTTCGAGTTTACATGGCATGGTGAATTAATAACACAAAATATGCTGTTAAAAATGTGTAATGTATTTTAGTAAATATAAATAAGAAGTCAATATCTATGCATCTTATAATATCTCAAGCACTTTATAACGTAAAAAAAACTTTTTTCATACAAAGAAAATAGCTGATATATGTCACCATGCAATATATTGACGCAATATGAAAGCAACAAAATATCTGGTACATGACACAGACAAAGGGAGACAACTCTAATAAGGCAATCATAAACAAATGCAGAGTAAGGGAGCCAACTACATGTTAATTCTGGTGAAAGACACTACAGATGGAGGGAGTCGCTGCATCTTACCTGGATAAGATGGTACAGACGTTGGAGGGGGTGGTCCCTGTGAAGGGGCAGATGAAAAACTTGGGGGAGGGGGTCTAGGAGGTGGATCCTGTTTTGCTGGAAAACATCACAACAACAACAGTGCAAGACACTCCCTAACTAATTTAGCACTATACTGTTTTAGCAAAAAATTCAAATTGGCAAGAGAGACATTGCTAATAAATAGGGAAACATTTACACTGAACAGTATTTTAACTGCTGATCAGTTATAAGTATCCGATTTAAGGACTGGAGTTTTTTTTAAAGCATGCTAAAAGAATTCCCAAAATATGTCATTCCACCTCATATACAAGTTTGAACACAAGCTTTCATAGCTCTTAATGCCATATTTAAAAGGGCACCCAAGCTTTTGAATTTATTGACAAATCTAAATGTATGACTCCCAATTTGCTCAATTGCCATCAATTTATTGGTAAGTGACACAGTAAAGCATTCAGTGTTCATTGTGCTTTGATTCGCTGGACAGCTGAAAATTGACGTTGAATATCACCAAAATTGGTCACTAACACTGGTGAAATTTAATTTGCTTACATGTTTTGTGTAGCCCCAGCCAAAACAATATAAAAATGGCCTCTGTGTTTCAGGTGTTGAAATTATCAATGTATGCAAGCCAGCAAGAACTCAGACCCTGCCAGCCCAAGGACAAAACCTGAGATCCGTAGAGAGCCCCTTAGTATCCAATATTTAGCATGAAACAACTGAATCTTGATGTTTATATATAATAAAGAAGAGTGTCACCCTTAGCCCTCGGCGTGTATTAACATAGACATCTGCTAACTGGCCCCATTGCTCAAAGCCGCATGTGAATTGTATTAGCTTGATTTTTTTACAAGTTTTAAACTTTTCTATAAAATTGTTGCGTGCAATTTTTTAATAAAAAATGAGAAATTTCAGTTTCATGATAAATATAATACTTCAATGTGCCTCTCCTTCACCAAAGCTATTCATAACATGAAAAACATAAGATACACACACACAAAAAACTTCATGAAGGCAACAACAACAAAAACACCACACTGAAAACTCACTTATAAATAAAAACAAACAATAACCAACTACAGTAAATGAATGTTGTTCTGGAAAAAACAACAGTTAAATGCATGTGCATAAAGTCACGTCCCTGATAAGCCTGTGCAATCAGAGACAACACTTTCCTCTTTGAAGGTATTTTTTCTGTAAAGAAAGTTTCTTCTTAGCAAAAATCCGGCTTCAGCAGAACGTGTCATCACTGATTAGCCTGTGCAGACTACACAGGCTTATCTTTGCTGACACTTTATGAACATGCATTCAACTCCCTTTTCACAGAACAAGGCTCAAATAAATGAGTCCACTCACTAGACTGTGGCTGCTGGTAGGATGGCGTGGAGGGGGGAGGGCCGCTTGGTTGCCTGGCGATGGTCTTCTGCAGGTCGGCCATTAACTCCTCCTTTTCTGTCTTACGAGCAAAACAGAAGTCGGAAATCTTTGACTGCAACTTCAGCAGCAGGGGCGTTAGGTCGTTGTAAAACTGGAAAGTGGAATGCATTCTGTGATAACCATGCTCAAGTTTCTAACTTGACATTATTTCCTGTTCTTCAAGATTTTAATGTTTCATAAATTTCCTCTTTGAGTTCATATCTCTTTGTAGTTCAAAAATTAAGCTTCACCTGAAATGTCACTTTCAACTATTTTTAAATTTCATATGTCTTTTATTTACCATTAGTTATTTCCAAAGGCTTTGAAATTTACTTAATTTCCTACATCAAGTATTAAATAAAACCTTATTTTGACATTTGAATTTTAAATTTTTTATGAAGTATGATGATAAGCTTAGTTTACGTCATAATATGTATTCACCATAAGCTTATTTTCCATCACCTGTTTTAAACATAAACTTTCTTAGTTTTTATGCTGTTCCTTAGTTTTTACCATAACATTACATCTCTTCTTAAGTTCTAAACATTTTCTTTCTTAATAGAACAGCTAGACAGATTTCGAATTCAATCATATTTCCTTTCTTAGGTTTTGAACGTAACCATTCTTAGTTAAAAAACTTAAATTTTTAGCTCAACAACTACAAACCTTTTAAAAAATAGTCTTAATCTCAAACATTGAACCAATGCGATTAATATACACTCTCATTGGTGAATGTTAAGGATAGACTTAAGTTTTAGGATTAAGTATAACATGTAACAATAACTCTCATTGGTAAATTTTTAAGTGGAGAATTACTTGAGAACATCAATTGCAACAACAACTCTCATTTGTCAATTGTTTAATTTGAGACGCGCATTTTACTGATGTTGAGCTTGAACTTCATCAATATAGTGTTCACCTTAGTTCCCTCCTCTAGATTTCCCTTGAGCTCCATGAAGCCATCGAAGCCCGCTGCCAGATCTTTCAACATGGCCTCTCTCTGGACCCCGGCCTGGTTCCCTGATTTGGACTGCACAAACACAGTGTTTGTGTTCTGAAACAGGGAGCCCATCAACAGAGAATAAAACATAAAATTGTATTGTCTAAATATTTGAATGTGTTAACAGTTTTTAAGACTTTATCTAAAATATGATGAAATACAAAATAACATCTTTGGGCTTCCAAGATGCAATCTTGCAGCACAGTTGAATATGGTCTAAATTTGTAAATTACGTTTTTTGCCATTGAAAAAGTATTGTCTAAAGAGATCATATTTCACTGGTTTGGCAGCTACATCCTTGTATAACAACCATAAAAGAAAAATAACATTACAGCTGAGCATGAAACTGTTTAATAGTAACAGTTTTATACCAGTGACACAAAGGTGGACACTTTGAAAAACATTTTATACACTTTAATTAGATTATGAAATTAATGTACATCCATGTAAGGTAACAACAGATTTTATAACTATTTATACAATTTTATGGTTTTCATTACCAGCTGCTTGTGATTTCATCATATTGACAAAAAGCGCAGTGGATGTAAATGTAAATGAATGAAACACCGAATTTGCATAATGAGCCACGCCATGAAAAAAACAAGGGTCCTTTGCCATATGAGGCAAGTGCAGCCCCCAAACCTGTCTGATAAGAAGCTACCCTGTCTGCTATAAAGTCCCCCAAGGTTCCGTGGAGTCATAAGCAGCTTGGGTGGCTCCTAAACTGACAGCGCACATGCACAGTCTGGTATGGAGCATACGGCATAAAACCCAGTAGTATACATTGTATTACCTTGAAGTTACAGCACTGCATACAAGCAATAGAATATTATTTCTAACAGTACATCATATGGCAGTACAAACCTGTATCTTGGCCAGCAGCATGCCCTGTCTCTGACAGCTGTCCACACACTGCTGTCTCAGCGGCCCAAACACAGCGTCCCAGCTCTTTCTGGGAGAGGGCTTCCTCATTGACTAGACCATCCGCAGCAAGGGCTGCCATGAACTTGCCAGCTGAAAAAGCATGACAAACACAAGTCAGAGCTAAGCCCCGTCATGGTGCAATATATAAGGTCTTAAGACATTTTCAATATAAGACCAAATTGTGAAACTTTCATGCATATAATGACATTTTCACAATAAGACCAAATTGTGAAACTTTCATGCATATAATGACATTTTCACTATAAGACCAAATTGTGAAACTTTCATGCACATAATGACTGGTATATACTTGGTAGGGATTTAAAATTGGCAGGGGCCCATAACAGGCAGGGTGATCTCATTTGTGAAAATAAATTGGATGGTAAGCTTTGTTAATTGAACGTGACTTGAGTACTTATATCAAGTTAACCATTCAGCACAATTTCATGTGATACGTTCTATATCAAATATAATTTGATGTCAATACCAAGCCAAACTATATGTCATGCTCTAAAATTGTTAAAAGCCAATACAAAACAGTGTGTGTTCCTGCATTCAATACAAAACAGTGTGTGTTCCTGCATTCAATACAAAACAGTGTGTGTTCCTGCATTCAATACAAAACAGTGTGTGTTCCTGCATTCAACAGAACATTGAACAATAAAATAGTTACAAGAAGGTTAAGACTTATTGTAAAAGGTTGGGGCATACAAATGGAGAGGGGGGGGGGACACATTATAACATGGTGGGACATATATATATATATATATAAATGGAGGAGGGGGGGCAGCAATTTTACATAAACTATATCTCAATATTTGTTCATTAAAATAGCTGAATCATCATAACTTGTTTATACATTGTGAAGAATTAAATTTGGTGCCTAAGTGTAATTGATATGTATATATATAATAAAGCAAGGAACTGTTTTGATTAACATGGGCAGACTTGTTTGACAGCTCAGGCAATGCATTAGTAAAAATTACCATTGACATTTACTGAAGGCAAGGATATTGGAGTGTGGTCATTTCTACTTACCAGCCCTCGCTGGAATAGGCATGGTAAGAATGAAACAACTTGTCCAAGAAAAGATTAGAACAAAAGTTCTGAGAATGTTTAATAAAAAATTGACAAAAAAATGATTTGCAAGGAAAAATGCCTCAACCTCTGGCTGCAATGATTTAAACAAACCATGTTGCACAATTAACTGAAACAGCATGGAGCTTAAATGGACATTACACGGCCAATATATTAACAAGACAATATCGCCCCCTTGGTGCAAAAAGGTACCATGTGACATTGAAATTAGAAGGCACATGATACCTTTTTGCGCCAATTTGACGATTTTATTATATAGCAAGACTATTGCCAAGCAATATATGTCTCCTACCGGCTCAACCATTGTCAGATTTTTTTATATATTTGTTGCCATAGCAACCAGAATTTTTGACGTAGGAACAAAATGAAATGATGAAATGAAATGACGTGCATAATGTCCATATCCATGTTTCAAGTTTCATGAAAAAATATGAAGAACTTTCAAAGTTATCGCAGGATCCAGAAAACCACCATTCTCAGCAGTATTTCAAGCCTATTTGTTGCCATAGCAACCAGAATTTTTTACTTAGGAACAAAATGAAATGACGTGCATAATGTCCATATTGCCATCTTTCCATGTTTCAAGTTTCATGAAAAAATATAAAGAACTTTTTAAGTTATCGCAGGATCCAGAAAAATGTGACAGACTCACAGACAGACACACAGAGCAAAAACCATGAGTCCCCTCCGGTGAAACCAGTAGGGGACAAATTAAAGTAAGATAAATACATCAATTACTATTAAATGTGATTGCTTTTATTTTTCCCTCAACTGCCTCTGATGCAATAACATGTTTCTCCAGAAACCAGGTGTTCACGGAATGTTACTGCCCTTTTTTGCCTAAACTGCGCGTTAAAATGCCCTTTTTGAAAGTGATGCGCCATGCCCCTTTGCCCTCCTGGGAAAAACACTAATGGCCTCTCTATGATAACCTACCCATATCAAACTTGGATTCCTTCAGTTTATTTTCTATGACCTCTCTATGACCTGCCCCTATCAAACTTGGATTCCTTCAGTTTGTTCTCTATGACCTTTCTATGACCTACCCCTATCAAACTTGGATTCTTTCATTTCATTCTCTATGACTATGACCTCTCTATGATAACCTACCCATATCAAACTTGGATTCCTTCAGTTTATTCTCTATGACCTCTCTATGACCTGCCCCTATCAAACTTGGATTCCTTCAGTTTGTTCTCTATGACCTCTCTATGATCTACCCCTATCAAACTTGGATTCTTTCATTTCATTCTATATGACTATGACCTCTCTATGACCTACCTATATCAAACTTAGGCTCCTTCAGTTTGTTCTCTATGAACTCTCTATGACATACCCCTATCAAACTTGGATTCCTTCAGTTTGTTCTCTATGACCTCTCTATGATCTACCCCTATCAAACTTGGATTCTTTCATTTCATTCTCTATGACTATGACCTCTCTATGAGCTACCTATATCAAAATTTGGCTCCTTCCTTTATAACCTACCCATATCAAACTTGGATTCCTTCATTGTGTTCTCTATGACCTCTCTATAGCCTACCCATATCAAACTTGGATTCCTTCAGTTCGTTCTCTATGACCTACCCATATCAAACTTGGACTCCTTCAGTTCGGTCTCTATGACCTCTCTCTCTGCCTTTATGGCCTCGACCTCTTCCATCATCTTCTTGAGTTCCTTCACATGTGGGTTGCCCGCCAACCCTCCTCCCCCACCGCTTGGCAAGGACCTCTCTATCTCATGCTGAAGAGGTGAACAAATATATTCAGATAAAGACTTCATTTTGAATTGCAATACTATGCCAACTTTGTGGTCAAGACTATGTAGTCAAAGGTTATTAACACTCCTATGTTTTTTCATTAATTCTAGTCAAGTGTGAGCCCCCCAAATGCTTTTAATTACAGTCGTAAGGTTGTAATCCGAGTTTTTCTAATCATTTTTTGTGTAAAATGTTGGATAAAACATCATATATTAAAAAAGCCAATTGTTAACTAGACTTAAATATAAGCTAAAAGATGACAAATGTCATGCTTGTATTTTTACGGTTTGTTTTATCCTATCTTTAAGCAGCAAGTTTTTGTTAGTTATTTATTGCCATATGCATCAGTATTTCTGTCATATAAAACAGTGGTCTGTTAATTTACCCCACTTTTGCTAAGCAAAATGCACTGGTGAAAAAAATCAACCTTTTACAACTTAAGGGTGTTATAAATATTCCACAAACTCAGTTGATGCCATTACCGTGGGTTTAGACAGCAGAGCAATTGCATTTTTATGGTTCCTATATTTGTCCTGGACAATCTTATCAGCGTTGATGGCCGTATCAAGGATTCCCTTGTATTTGCCGCTCTCATCTCTCATTGGCTTGGTGAGGTGACCCGAGGCGGTGCGGGTCCAACGTTCCTTGAACTGTTCCTTCAACTGTGTGTCAGATTTCTCCTCCTCATCTAGCATTCGAACACTCTGGCAACAAGAGAGAAGGGATGCATTTAAGCCTCATCCTGAACAAAACTGGGCTTCATGCATATGCATGTAGCCAGTCCGCCCAGGCTAATCAGAGTCGAAATTTAACGCTTGTATGGTTTCCTTCATTAAAACAAGAGAGCCTGAGAGGCCCAAAGTCGCTCATCTGAGATAACAAGATATTATTGGGACAAACCTTCGGACCCGTTTCATGAAGATCTGAAAATAAATGTGGCCTTTAGAGTGTTAACAAGGTTTTACTATAGTCATATAAGGAAAAATGCCCCGCCCTCTGGCAGCCATGTTTATCAACCAAGCAGCATCATTTTTGAACTAGTCCAAGATAATATTGGGATGAATCTTCTGACCAAGTTTCATGAAGATTGCACAGTAAATGTGGCCTCTAGAGTGTTAACAAGATTTTACTATAGCCATATAAGGAAAAATACCCCGCCTGTTGGAAGCGATGTTTTTCAAGCAAACATAATTATTTTCAAACTCATCCAAAATATCATTGAGACCAATCTTCTGACCAAATTTCATGAAGATTGGACAATAAATGTGGCCTCTAGAGTGTTAACAAGGTTTTACTAAAGCCATTTATAGCCATATAAGGAAAATGCCCCACCCCTAATGGCCATGCTAAGCAACCAAAACCATTTTCGAACTCATCCAAGATATCATTGGGACAAATCTTCTGACAAAGTTATGATCGCAAAATAAATGTTATCTCTAGAGTGTTAACAAGGTTTTACTATAGCCATAAAAGAAAAAATGCCCCGCCCCCGTGGTGGCCATGTTTTTCAACCAACCAGCATCATTTTTAAACTCATCCAAGATATTATTGGGTCACAGTGACCTTGACCTTTGACCTAGTGACCCAAAATGGGTGTGGCGTGTAGAACTCATCAAGGTGCATCTACATATGAAGTTTCAAAGTTGTAGGTGGAAGCACTTTGATTTTAGAGCCATTGTTAAAGTTTGATATGAGAGGTCACAGTGACCTTGACCTTTGACCTAGTGACCCAAAAATAGGCGTGGCGTGTAGAACTCATCAAGGTGCAACTACATATGAAGTTTCAAAGTTGTAGGTGGAAGCACTTTGATTTTAGAGCCTATCTTAAAGTTTGATATTAGAGGTCACAGTGACCTTGACCTTTGACCTAGTGACCCAAAAATGGGTGTGGCCTGTAGAACTCATCAAGGTGCATCTACATATGAAGTTTCAAAGTTGTAGGTGGAAGCCCTTTGATTTTAGAGCCATTGTTAAGGTTTTAGCACGACGCCTACGGCGGACTGCGGACGAGCTGGCTATGACAATAGCTCGGGTTTTCTCTGAAAACAGCCTCGCTAAAAAGTATCTTCTTAGCAAAATTCCAATCAAGGTTTAAGGGTTGTTCCTGATATGCCTGTGCAGACGGTTTCAATACTTAATCTGTTTCAACTAGCAGTTTCAAATTGTGTCCATTCAATTCTAAAGAAAAAATCGCTGATTACAGGTCCAGGTATAGTTAACTCAAGAAGCGCAAGTCTCCAGTAGAATATTTGTATATTTGATTAGGATTTTCCTATTTAAAAACACATAGTTATTTGCTTTAGATTCCAAGCCTCACTAATAAATCTATAGTCTATAGAAACAATATGTGCATACTGAACAAGGTTGAGTATAAGAAACAAACAAAAGTCTACAGTCTTGATAATAAAAGTTGATTGATGCAAAGAATTCTTAACTTGTAGCCATTTTATTTTAGATTTCAAAGGACACCTGTCATTAAAACAAATTTCTAGATTAAATATACTGCATCAACTATTTATATTGAAACTTTGGTGTAGAAAACTATAAATTGTTGTATATGGTTAAAAAAAAAATGTTCTCAAACATTTTTTCAGAAAAATTTAGAAGCAATTTAGATTTCCACAAGCAATTTAGAGGACAACTACCGGCTACTATTTTGCCAACTGGTAACGCTAACAAGAGATTCATTAGTTCTCACCTCATCCAGTATCTCCCTGTTGCGAGTGAGCAGCTCCGGGAGCTCCCTCATGAGTCCCTCTAGGTAAGCCACGCCTCCCATGTCCCTCACCTGCTGGGCCTTGTCCAGCACAGACTGAGGCACCTTGTCCCCTCCCACATCCTCAAGGGCAGCAGGCAGGTTCAGGGAGGCTAATACACTGTGGTGGAGAAAACAATTAACAGTCAATCAAAGGGATTATGAAGTTATTGATTCATTGACTACTGTATAAGTAGTAAAGTTAGCAAAGTGGAAATATTTGCGAATTTCGCGAACGTAATAAATTCGCTAAATTTTCTGCCAGCCAAAATTGCGCCGCCATTGAGGTAGAAATTTACAGTGACACCGGGTGAAGATAATTACTGTATACCATCGTGTAAGAAATTTAATCTTGACACTGGTTTAAGATAAAAACTATTTTGTTATCGATTATACATAATTACGATTATAAAATTGTAGAGAAATATATATAAACACGTTTTATAAACAAAATGTTTATTTTATGTTTGATGAACTAATAACATACTGCTTTGTTACGAAATTACTCAAAGACACACAACTTCACAAATATACTGAGCGTACAAAGCATACAAAGACATCAAAGATTGCCAAAGCTATTTGGTTACATCTGAAAATAAATGACTGAACAAATAAACTGAATTTATTTTATGTAAGAAACAGTGTAACAAACAGTTGTTTAGGTATCACATATCGATCAATACAGTAGCCCCGGTAGAAAAAAACATGTTTTCACACTTTTATCGCTTGATTACAAAAGGATTATTGTTATCGTAGAAAAGGCATGATTAATAGTTTTTCCCCATAAATCACTGAAGCACGGTAATGTATTGTCATTCAAATCAAAGTTACCTTAGATATTTTGGCAATATAAATTGCAATTTTTACAACTTGAAATATTTTTATGTCCTTTTGATACGGGCGATTCGCTAACATTTCCGCACGCTAAATGCCTGTTATTTTGAATTCGCTAACTTTTCGACACGCGAAAATATTTACTTATACAGTATTTACAAATATTTGATATCATTGTAGTTATGTATGGCATCGAATAAGTCAAAATCGTTATTTGAAAATAATTATTTTTTGTTCAAGCTAATATTCATATATTTGAATAATTGATATTTACGACTTTAAACTTTCTATCCTAGCCAATACTAATTACTTGTGTTTTAAGTATCAAATTTCAAACATTGAGGAGTTGAAAACACAAAATTTTGGTAATATGGATTCTTAAGTGGAAAACCACGCCATAATTTTGCCAAAACTTGTGCAGCCAAAATTCCTTTCTTCAAGACCTTCCACTTATTAAGATAATGCAACTGTGAACGTTAAAGAATCGGTGAAAACACAGTATTCAGGGGAACTATATATTTACAAGAGGGAAACAGACAAATGCCATATGTGGAAAAACATACAAATGGCCATGATTCTGCAAAAAACTCTTCCTTAAAGATCATCTTCACATAAAGGTCATTTAACTGAAAACATTTCAGCCAAGTCCACCAAGAAGTTAAAGAGGAGTACAAAGAACAATGGTTGCTATGAAACACATATGTGGAGATGGTCAGGTGCAATGCTAAATGCCTCCCACTCCTTAACGATAATAAACAGTTAAAAAACTTTTACTTTTTTGTAAATTCGATTTAATCATATCATCATGTTTTTGCTTACATGTGCTATACCCCAAGGTTAAGTTTGTTACAACTTAGAAAAAGCCTGTTGAAGTTGTTTTCCTTCTTTTGTATAGAAAACAAGCAGTGTGTCGTTGTAAAATTAATAGTTATGCAGTTTGTCTATAGAAAACAAAACATGTGTCATGTCAGCATAATCCTGTTTCCATGGATGCAAGAGGTATTAGATACATATGTGTCTTGTTCTAAGAAAACTGGGCATAATTCATGTGCGTAAAGTGTCGTCCCAGATTAGCCTGTGCAGTTCGCACATGCTAATCAGGGACGACACTTTCCGCCTAAATTGGATTTTTGCTAAGAAGAGACTTCATTTAAACGAAAAATGTCGCATAAGCGGAAAGTGTCGTCCCAGATTAGCCTGTGCGGACTGCACAGGCTAATCTGGGACGACACTTTACAAACATGCATTAAGCCCAGTTTTCTCAGAAAGCGATACATATTAATGGTGATCTCTGTGTATGGTTCACCAACCTGTTGAGCAGTGTAGTCTGCTCCCGAAGGCGGCCAATCTCCATGTTGGTGATTGTAGACTTCCTGCCTTCAAACACGTTCATTGCATCGTACACTGGAATCGGAACTATTTTCTCAAACAGATCTGAAAACGATAATAATAATTATAATAATAACAATATCTTGACTTTAAGATGACACATTAATCTGAGACAAGATTCAACATGGCTATTTGTATTTGTACTAGCTCACTATATACAGTGACCTGACTATATAAAACTGCATGATTTATGCCGTCATTATAGTTTACCACTTTCTGTTACCTAGAAAAATATTGTTTAAATCACAGCTGAGGAAGAGTATTCAATGAACATATATATATTTACTCTTATTATTTACCTGTTTATAAAAAAAATGACAAAAGATAAATCATCATAAACAAGTGTTATGAAATTAAAATCTTAAAACAGGAAAAATGCCAGAGCAAATAACAGTAGTGTCACAACACTACATATCTATAAATGAAGCAAGTTACATGTAAAATCATCTTGTAAAAGAAATCTTGTAAAAAAAAGGGGCATAATACTTTAATTTTTGTATGGAGGAAAATAAAAGGTGCACATGTTATAACTTGAATGAAGTTAGTCTGCAAAATTTGTGACAGCTGACATATTGCAAGACTGACAGATGTGCATGCTGTATCCAATATGTCTACTTTTTGGCTGTATAAAGAACAAGAGATTGCCAAGCAATATGGTCCCCTACCAGTGAAACTCCACCACTGTCAGTAACTTGCCTACAAAACTTGTGGAAAACCTTTCAGGCAAAGGCAGAGGCTTGGCCACGGCAGTTTTCCCGAGGATGGGGAGAGACTTCACATCGGGAATGATGTCGTGGTAGATGAAGTCGTTGTCTTTCTGGGCAGCCTCGAGTTCCCTCTGTATCCTGGCCTGCTCGTTCTTGAAGTTGAACGACAGACCACCCCTCGTGGCCGCTGCGGCCATAAGCTCTTTGGCATGCTAAAGTGAAATGTATTTGAGCCTTGATAAGAAAAAAAAATGGGCTTCATGCATGTGCGTTAAGTGTCATCCCAGACAGTGCAGTCTTCATAGGCTCGTCTGGATGACACACTTTACGCACAAGCATTAAGCCCTGTTTTCACAGAGCGAGGCTAATATATTGTTAAGATAAGACTTTCTTTCACCAAAAATTTCAATTAAAGCGAAACTGTTCGTCCCTGATTAGCCTGGGTGGACTGCATTTAGCCCCGTGTTTACAGAAAGACGCATAAATATATTTGGTTAAAGGCCATTATAATTTAGTTCAAGAATCATATATTTTTCAAAGCTGATTTAACAAGAGGGTCTTAAAGGCCCAAAGTCCCTCACCTGAGATAACTATATATTATTGGGACAAATCTTCTGACCCGTTTCATGAAGATCAGAAAATAAATGTGGCCTTTAGAGTGTTAACAAGGTTTTACTATAGCGATATCAGGAAAAATGCCCCACCCTCTGGCAGCCATGTTTTTCAACCAACCAGCATCATTTTTGAACTCGTCCAAGATATTATTGGGATGAATCTTCAGACCAAGTTTCATGAAGATTGGACAGTAAATGTGGCCTCTAGAGTGTTAACAAGATTTTACTATAGCCATATAAGGAAAAATACCCCGCCCCTTGTTAGCCATGTTTTTCAAGCAAACATGATTATTTTCTAACTCATCCAAGATATCAATGAGACCAATCTTCTGACCAAATTCATGAAGATTGGACAATAAATGTGGCCTCTTGAGTGTAAACAAGGTTTTACTATAGCCATATATATAACCACATAACGAAAAATGCCCCCGCCCCTGGTGGCCATGCTTTTAAAGCAACCAAAACCATTTTCGAACTCATCCAAGATATCATTGGGACAAATCTTCTGACCAAGTTTCCAGATGATCGCAAAATAAATGTGACCTCTAGAGTGTTAACAAGGTTTTACTATAGCCATATAAGGAAAAATGCCCGGCCCCTGTGGTGGCCATGTTTTTCAACCAACCGGCATCATTTTTTAACTCGTCCAAGATATCATTGGGATGAATCTTCTGACCGAGTTTCAGGAAGATCGGACTATAAATGTGGCCTCTAGAGTGTTAACAAGATTTTACCAAAGCCATATAAAGCCATATAAGGAAAAATGCCCTGTCCCTTGGCAGCCATGTTTTTCAAGCAAACGTAACCATTTTTGAACTCATCCAAGATATCAATAAGAAAAATCTTCTGACCATATTTCATGAAGATTGGACCATCAATGTGGCCTCTAGAGTGTTAACAAGGTTTTACCAAAGCCATATAAGGAAAAATGCCCCACCCTCTGGCGGCCATGTTTTTCAACCATACGGCATCATTTTCGAACTTGTCCAAGATATTATTGGGTTAAATCTTCTGACCAAGTTTCATGAAGATTGGACAATAAATGTGGCCTCTAGAGTGTTAACAAGATTTTACTATAGCCATAAATAGCCATATAAGGAAATCTGCACCGCCCCTTGGCAGCCATGTTTTTCATGCAAATATTACCTTTTTTTAACTCGACCAAGATATCATTGGGACAAATCTTCTGACCAAGTTACATGAAGATCGGAAAATAAATGTGGCCTCCTGAGTGTTAACAAGGTTTTACTATAGCCATATAATGAAAAATGCCCCGCCCCCTGGGGGCCATGTTTTTTAACCAACCAGCATCATTTTCGAACTCGTCCAAGATATTATTAGGAAGATTCTTCTGACCAAGTTTCATGAAGATCAAACTATAAATGTGGCCTTTAGAGTGTTAACAAGATTTTGCTATAGCCATATATAGCCATATAAGAAAAAATGCCCCGCCCCTTGGCAGCCATGTTTTTTAACAAACGTTACCATTTTCGAACTCATCCAAGATATCATTGAGACCAATCTTCTGACTAAATTTCATGAAGATTGGACAATAAATATGGCCTCTAGAGAGTTCACAAGGCAAACGTTGACGCCGCACAACGGACGATGGACAAAAGGCGATCACAAAAGCTCACCATGAGCACGTTGTGCTCAGGTGAGCTTAAAACAATGGCTTCAGGACACACTGTCAATAAAATGTACTTTTAGCAAAAAATATATGGTTAAACCATAATTATGCCCTGGAATTATTATTTCATGAATTTCCTGGTCGGAATCTACCACAGATTTTAGAGTCAAGTGTCCACTGAATAGTATTTTGGCAAGCTATTGTTTTAGAGACCCTCAATTGTGTCCACATGTGAAGTTTTCTTGGATTTGTTTTTATTCAAACACAATATAACAAGTATAAAAAGTTTTAATTGAATATTAATAAGATTACTTTTAACAGGATGTTCATTTTCGAGCATTATGTATCATAAGTGCAGCATAATAATATTTTAATTATTATTTATAATATAGTTTTAGAACAAATAGATTCAAAATTAAAGTTAAGACAGGGCATAGGTCCTGTACTATCCATATGTTCTACAGAATCCATTCCGATTTACCTTCAGTCTGGATATTTGTTCACCATAGCTCTTGCTCTTCTGGGCAGCCACAGACTGGTAGAACTCTGCCATGGCGTGGAACGCAGCCTGCTTCATAGCAACCATGGGCAACCATTCCTACAAGGGCGTGAAAAACTTGTTTCAGGGCTTTGTACTGGACCATGTTCATCAGTGTTAGAGAGTCAAACAAATTTTCTCAACAAAAATTTAATATGTCATGTCATCAATTTAACACAGCTCTCAGCGTATAGTTGTGTTACCCCTTAAGCTAATGTCTTATCTAGTTTTATCTAACAACTTTACACTAGAGCACACATGTGACTTTTGTCCACGCTAAGATTTTTCAGCAATGTTTAATAACATATAACTTAAGAACATGGGGATCATTGGGAAGTAAAAAGTATTACACATCTTCTACACTTCATGGTTATGACGTACTGTGAAACCATTATTAATCGTCAGGCATTAATTTTCATAAATTTCGTCAGTCGACTGATCGGCGAAGTTTAAGATCCTAACGAACAATCATGCTCTATGTTTGAACAAAAACAAACACCAAGTTGAACAATATTTTAAAACTTTACCGTAGACATGAGGCATTTAATTCCAACATAATCCATGCACGTATTCACTGCTGTTTCGTAATCAAGATTAATCCGGTTTTGACACAAAGGGATGTAGATTACACAAGGTACTTAACTGACACGTTACACTTCTTTAAACGTGTGTGCAGTAAAGCTGTATCGAATGCGTTGACTTCGTTTATATAGAATGGTAATGAATTAGCGCTAATTGTTTATAACTTTATTACCCATTAGGTGCATTGTGTTTTTCAGGGGTGTTGCATATTAGCCATCACGCAGCGAATGCCGATGAAAGACAATAAACCAAATGAAAATATGACGATGTGTGATCAACATGCATATTTATCACAAATTAATAAAGAATATTTTAATTGCTGCTTGTTGTTTGATTGTTTGCTTTTAACCTCACTTATTACTATTTTATATGTATCAATTTATTTATTTTTAAATTATTGACATTATTGTTTTATATACCGGTTGTTTACTTTTTAAGAACAAACACACACATAGAGTCTATAATTCTAATGTTGATATCAGAATAAAAAAGCATTTTATTTGAAAAAAAAACACTTAACAATCTGGATAATATTCTTATAATAGAATAAGACTAATTGGCAATTGGCTTCGTTGTTACAAACACTAGTTAACGGTTATTCGATCCCGCTTGGCCGCTAATCATAACAATGAACGTGTGAATGGCATACATTAAGAGGGTCCATTACTGTCCCTTGATAACAAAAGACTAGTTAATTGCAGTGCAGTGATTCTCAAGTGTGTTCCTGCATTCGCTCCACGATTTTTCGCAACTGCGATTGATTGCGAATATGTATTACACACAAATCGGATATTGACTGACGCATTTTTTTAAAATTCAAAATCAGAAATCGGCGAATTTAAGTGCTGACGAAATCGTCATTTTTATAAAAATGACGAAATTTTGTGCTGTCGAAAATAAATGGTTTCACAGTATTTGAAGTTTCAATTAAATCGCTTGAGAAATGTTGAAGAAGTTGGCTTCAAAAACACTTAATGCAGACACACCAAAAGACTGACTGATTGCCAACAGGTTGACCCCAATATACCCCATTCCTGTGGAAGGTATAATAATGCATATCTATCTTCTATGACATGGAATACAAATCAAACAGGTGCAACAGAACCTAGGCCAGGAGGTAGCCATGGCATAGTGGATATGTTGTCCGCTATGCAATCTGGAGGTCACTGATTCAATCCTCAACTGTGGATGCGTTCTTTATATCTCCTCCAAAGACAGCACATACATTCTACCAGGAAACAGACTTGAGAAATGTTTAAAAAAACCTTAGGCTTTTGGTGCAATCAAGCTAAAATAAATAGGTTCAATCTTAACACCCACCCTAGGCCAGAGATCCTTGAGGGATGGAAGCTGCATCAGATAAAAAGGTTCAATCTTAACACCCACCCTAGGCCAGAGATCCTTGAGGGATGGAAGCTGCATCAGATAAAAAGGTTCAATCTTAACACCCACCCTAGGCCAGAGATCCTTGAGGGATGGAAGCTGCATCAGATAAAAAGGTTCAATCTTAACACCCACCCTAGGCCAGAGATCCTTGAGGGATGGAACAATCTTAACACCCACCCTAGGCCAGAGATCCTTGAGGGATGGAACAATCTTTACACCCACCCTAGGCCAGAGATCCTTGAGGGATGGAACAATCTTAACACCCACCCTAGGCCAGAGATCCTTGAGGGATGGAACAATCTTAACACCCACCCTAGGCCAGAGATCCTTGAGGGATGGAACAATCTTAACACCCACCCTAGGCCAGAGATCCTTGAGGGATGGAACAATCTTAACACCCACCCTAGGCCAGAGATCCTTGAGGGATGGAACAATCTTAACACCCACCCTAGGCCAGAGATCCTTGAGGGATGGAACAATCTTAACACCCACCCTAGGCCAGAGATCCTTGAGGGATGGAACAATCTTAACACCCACCCTAGGCCAGAGATCCTTGAGGGATGGAACAATCTTTACACCCACCCTAGGCCAGAGATCCTTGAGGGATGGAACAATCTTAACACCCACCCTAGGCCAGAGATCCTTGAGGGATGGAACAATCTTAACACCCACCCTAGGCCAGAGATCCTTGAGGGATGGAACAATCTTAACACCCACCCTAGGCCAGAGATCCTTGAGGGATGGAACAATCTTAACACCCACCCTAGGCCAGAGATCCTTGAGGGATGGAACAATCTTAACACCCACCCTAGGCCAGAGATCCTTGAGGGATTCAATCTTAACACCCACCCTAGGCCAGAGATCCTTGAGGGATGGAACAATCTTAACACCCACCCTAGGCCAGAGATTCTTGAGGGATGGAACAATCTTAACACCCACCCTAGGCCAGAGATCCTTGAGGGATGGAACAATCTTAACACCCACCCTAGGCCAGAGATCCTTGAGGGATGGAACAACCTTAACACCCACCCTAGACCAGAGATCCTTGAGGGATGGAACAATCTTAACACCCACCCTAGGCCAGAGATCCTTGAGGGATGGAACAATCTTAACACCCACCCTAGGCCAGAGATCCTTGAGGGATGGAACAATCTTAACACCCACCCTAGGCCAGAGATCCTTGAGGGATGGAACAATCCTAACACCCACCCTAGGCCAGAGATCCTTGAGGGATGGAACAATCTTAACACCCACCCTAGGCCAGAGATCCTTGAGGGATGGAACAATCTTAACACCCACCCTAGGCCAGAGATCCTTGAGGGATGGAACAATCTTAACACCCACCCTAGGCCAGAGATCCTTGAGGGATGGAACAATCTTAACACCCACCCTAGGCCAGAGATCCTTGAGGGATGGAACAATCTTAACACCCACCCTAGGCCAGAGATCCTTGAGGGATGGAACAATCTTAACACCCACCCTAGGCCAGAGATCCTTGAGGGATGGAACAATCTTAACACCCACCCTAGGCCAGAGATCCTTAAGGGATGGAACAATCTTAACACCCACCCTAGGCCAGAGATCCTTGAGGGATGGAACAATCTTAGCACCCACCCTAGGCCAGAGATCCTTAACACCCACCCTAGGCCAGAGATCCTTAACACCCACCCTAGGCCAGAGATCCTTAACACCCACCCTAGGCCAGAGATCCTTAACACCCACCCTAGGCCAGAGATCCTTAACACCCACCCTAGGCCAGAGATCCTTAACACCCACCCTAGGCCAGAGATCCTTAACACCCACCCTAGGCCAGAGATCCTTAACACCCACCCTAGGCCAGAGATCCTTAACACCCACCCTAGGCCAGAGATCCTTAACACCCACCCTAGGCCAGAGATCCTTAACACCCACCCTAGGCCAGAGATCCTTAACACCCACCCTAGGCCAGAGATCCTTAACACCCACCCTAGGCCAGAGATCCTTAACACCCACCCTAGGCCAGAGATCCTTGAGGGATGGAAGCTGCATCAGCTTCATGGCATCAGCGTACATGTCGGAACATTGGTAGGCAATCTTCACAACCATCACCTCCTTCATGCCTGCAAAACATGTAAGTACGTGTATAATATTGGTTTTTAATAATATTATTGCATAAACTCTATCTATAATGCCCTCTGGTGGGGTGCAGAAACTTGACAAAAGGAGGCCCTGTTATGTGTTTTTCATATCCATAATCTGGTCCACACGCAGTTACTTCCCTTCTCCAGGGGAACTGAATAAGCATCAGTTTCCTCATGCATGCAGGGATAATGGCAATGACTATTTCAATCCACTTTTCAACTTATACCATCTGCACTTTCTTGACAACAGCTTTATTGTATTGGCAACGTTCATGAAGTTAAGGTTATTTACTCAACACTTTCAAAAGACTATGCTGTAAATTTAAGTGATTATGTACCTTAAACGATCCTGCTGTAAATTCCAAAATAATTCCTCATTTCTTAATTTGCGCGGCTGCATTTCAACTTTGCATTAATCCACTGCTTAAACACATTTTAGATTGTAAACTGCCTATCCGAAGGTAAAGCCTCGTCATTTCGGATGATGACCGAGTGATGCATATGTAAAACACAACCTTGAACTGTATTGAAATAATCAAATTATTTTGTCGATGTCGAATGAACAAAACATTGTTTTCAATGATATTTTAATTTATTTTGGTATGTGTTATTTGTTTATGCAATAATAGCGAAAAATACACATTTTCTCGGACATGATCATCTGCGGGCGCTCTCAATATCCATTCCTGCTGCGCACTCGGGCAGGAACGGATTTTTCGAGCGCCCGCAGATGATCATGCCCTCGAAAACGTGTATTATCCCAACATTATTTGTATGTATCTTTGTGCTTTTTTATGACCATTCATCTATAAAAGCCTTACACCGTCCAAAATTAATGTCTCAATTTAAGTTTTTCCTTTCATGTTGTGGCCCGATGTTGAGCAATATTTTCAATTATATGGTAT